>NW_028242404.1:0-181473 GCF_964263255.1 Lissotriton vulgaris
AGGAGTGCCCAAATCGCTACCTTCATAGTAGTGGAAGGTTACCGCCTTCACCAAGAGTTTAGCAACACAAGTGCAGTGGTGGCAGCATACAGTGTAGTAATCAGTAGTAGTGAACAGGTCCTTGTAATCCTGTGTCACTGGAGTGAGGCCTACAGGCTCACTCACCATTTGTAAGTTCTGCTGCTCTGTGCTTAACTCAGCATTGGCCTGCATAAAGTAGATGTGGAGTGCAGCACAGTGGCAGACTAGTCTCTCTGCACTGAATGTATGTGTGCCTGGGAATGATACAGTAGAGGGACAGAGCAGTCCTGTAAAGTAGATGTGGGGTGAGTGCATGTGCTGAGTGTATGTATGCATGTGTGGAATACATGCAGTGTATGCACAGGGAAAGCATGTACTTGGCGTAGATGTCCTTGCATGAAGCACCATTCATGAAGGGTTAAGCATTGTTCAGCTCACACATAGTGAGTGTGTGTGCTGTCAGTGTACGTGTTTCTGTTAGGGTTTGTGCACAGCAAAGAGCATGTCCCCTCTCATTGCACTAGTGGTCTCTGTAATAGCTCTCTTTAAACATACTACTGAAAGCCTTTCTTGTTATCTCAGCCCCTCCCTAAGACTTCTGTGTATGTTGCTCAATGTATTCACAAGTTTGGACATTGCTGTCTTGTTTGCACATTGGACCTTGCTTTTACCAAGGCTTATTTAGAAAACATTGGACCTTGCTTTTACCAAGGCTTATTTAGAACACTCCTCCCTAGGCCATGTGTTACTTCAACTCATTAGCATAATAACTGAAGCTCTGCACACCTGCTTGTGAGAACCACACTCAGTTCTTCGAACCACACCCAGCTCTTCGAAAAAACACCCAGCCCTGTCTATAAAAGGCAGCCCCTGAGGCTCACCCAGTGCTTGTGCTCGTCTACCTCCCACTTACCTGAGAACAGATCCTTCGGCGCTGGCACTCCTGCTCTCTCCAGACCTTCATTGACTTCAACGGCGTGGCTTCTTCCTTCTTCTGGTTTCCGGCTACTTCTTGCCTCAGCCCCTCTTCTGTCCACTGCAATCGACCTGCAAAAGAGAAAGAGGTCAAGGTTAGACTGATCAGTATCCCTTTTCAGCAACAAGTAAGTGCAAAACCTTTTATTGCCTGAAAGAACTTTATCAGCGATTTCTGGATTCATGTAAAGACAATTTGGAACAAGATATCTCCCACAAACTTTGTGGTTCAAACCCTTTGTTACAAGAATACTTTGTGGAACTTTGTGAAATAAACATTGTATTACATGGAACTTTTTTAACCCTTTTGATGCTGATGACGAGCTTAGCTCGTCATCACCCAAAGGTGTCGTGTGCTGATGACGAGCTGAGCTCGTCATGGTGCCACTAAAATGGCATTTTCCAGCACAGGGGGGGAAAACGCCCAGCAGCCATGTGGTTAAGAATCAAACAGAGGAAACCATTGACAGCAAGGCAAACAGTAAATCAAGGACTTGCACAAATTACCTGCTGTATTTTGATGTAAAAGTACAGTATTTGTTTTATAAAAAGTCTGGAAATGTGTGAAAAGTGAGTTTGCTATTAAGAATTTAGGCATTAGTTATATTAAGGTGAATGTAAGACGTTGGTAATTCTAATAATGATATTCGTTTGATTTTACAGAAGTTTTACAGTAATAGAAAACACATCCCAGAATTTGCTTTTTTCAATAGCGGTACTATCATGGCGTGTTTCCATGAGCTGGGGACCTTGGCTTCCCTAAGAGAGGTGTTAAGAAGTTCTAGAATAAGATTAAGGGAGGAGGTGTCTAGGGTTTGTAAAATTTGGGGGGATAGGATCCATCGGGGAGCCGGATTTAATGTTGCTAATGATATCCTGCAGTGTGGTGATATCTAGAGGGTTCCAAGTAGTTATCTGCTGTAAGGAAGTGTGAAGGGTATGATCCAGTGGCTCGTATACGCAGGGGACAAGCAATGCAGGCCGCTCAGAGGGTGGGTGGGTGGGGGTAGGGTCTCCAAAGTTGGCATAGATATTATCAATTTTGGAGATAAAGAATTCTGCCAAATTATTGCATTGCATTGTGTCTAGACATGGGGCTTTAGGCTGGCAGGATGCACCAGAGAGCTCCTGTACAGCTTTAAAGAGCGATTTGGGGCGGTTTTGTGCATTAAGTATAGTCACAGTGACATATTCTGCTCTAGCTGTGTTGCAGAGTGCATGGTATTTGGCTAAGGCCGTTTTGTAGAGTTGCTTGGTGCAGGGGTCATAGTGAATGCGCCACTTCCGCTCAAGGTTTTTGCAGATGTTTTTTTCCCTTTTTACCAGGTCTGTGAACCAAGGGGCGGTATGGGTGGTGCAGATTTTACTTCTTCTTACGCTGTGGGAGGCACACATTGACGGCCGAGGGGAGCCAGCTGTGAATGGCCGTCTCCTCTTCCATGCTAGTCAAGGAGGTGAGGGGCTTAGTGTTCTGAAGACAGGAGTTGAATTTATCGGAGTCAAAATGTTTCCAGTTTCTGGTTAATCTTGGTTCTGTAGAAATTACTGGAGTCTTGGGGGACCGATCGATTGTTATCGTAAACTTTACCAGGTAGTGGTCTGACCAGGGGATAGGTGGTAAAGACCGCACAATCAATAAATCAATCAATCTTAGCATTTTTAAAGCGCACTACTTACCCGTTAGGGTCTCAAGGCGCTGGGGGTGGGAAATGCTGCTACTGCTCAAAAAGCCAGGTCTTGAGGAGTCTTCTGAACGATAGCATGTCTTGGGTCTGTCGTAGGTAGATGGGGAGGGTGTTTCAGGTCTTGTCAGTGAGGTGGGAGAACTATCTCCTCCGGAGGTTTCTCTTCGGATGCGGGGGACTGTGGCGAGGGTGAGGTCGGCGGAGCGGAGCTGTCAGGTGGGGGTGTAGAAGCTGAGTCGTCTGTTGAGGTACGCTGGTCCGGTGTTGTGGAATGCCTTGTGTGTAAGCATGGGCTGAAAATTCGTTCCGCTCGCGGAATTTGCGGATTACCAGCGATTTCGCGATCTGTGAATCTCGCGAAATCGCGGTAAAATCCGCGAATCAGCGGGGACGACTTTTCAGCCAAGCACTTACAGGGTTACAGCAGCAGGTGCAAAAGTTGAAGCTAATTTTTTGTAACCTTTTACAAAACGGTTACAAAGAAATTAACTTCAACTTGGGCACCTGCTGCTGTAAGCCAGTAAGTGCTTCCTGGCGCCTCGTTGCCTACTTGCAACTATTCTCCGACCCTGCTCTGACCCTTGAAGCAGGGTCAGAGAATAGTTACAAGTAGGCAATGAGGCGCCTGTCACGAAAATTAAACCTCTCAGGAAGCACTGACAGATATAAAAACAAGCATTTGCAATGCAATAGGTCTTGCATTAGGAAAGTTTGAGCTATTGGTTTTGTAAATGACACATTTTTTTATTTATGTTTTGGTTTTGAAAATAGCTAAATTAATAGCTTTGTCATTTACAATGCCAATAGTTATAACTTTCGCAAATGTGACACGTATAGCATTTGTAATGCAACATGTGTTGTATTTACGAGACTTAGATGTATTGATATTACAAATTACAACGGCTTTTAATTTTTTTAAATAATTAATACTTTAATAAAAGTAATTTTAATTTATAATGGCAATAGCTTAAACTTTTGTAAATAACTTGTGTGAAGATTATGTTCAGTGTATTTTATTGTGACGAAAATCCAAGAACAGAAGTGAAATATTAACATATTTTTGTGACATTTGTAATAAAGCTTGAAACATTGAGAGAACATATTTGAACCAGTTGTTGAATGGTTGCGCAGATTGATGCTGAGTAACGCTAAGTGGTGCTGTGGTGGTGCTGAGTGGTGCTGTGGTGATGCTGAGTGGTGCTGCGGTGGTGCTGAGTGATACTGGGATGGTGCTGAGTGATGCTGGGGTAGTGCTGAGTGGTGCTGTGGTGGTGCTGAGTGATGCTGTGGTGGTGCTGAGTGGTGGTGTGGTGGTGCTGAGTGATAATGTGGTGGTGCTGAGTGATGCTGTGGTGGCGCTGAGTGGTGCTGTGGTGTTGCTGATTGGTGCTGTGGTGGTGCTGAGTGATTCTGTGGTGGCGATGAGTGGTGCTATGGTGGTGCTGAGTGGTGCTGTGGTGGTGCTGAGTGGTGCTGGGGTGGTGCTGAGTGATAATGTGGTGGTGCTGAGTGATGCGGGGGTAGAGCTGAGTGATGATGTGGTGATGCAGAGGGCAGAAAGGCACAGTCTAACAAAGGGCAGAAGGGCAAAAAAACAAGGGAAAACGACTCTAACAGAGGGCAGAAGGGCACAAAAAAACAGTCTAACAGAGGACAGAAGGGCAGAAAAACAAGGGAAAAACGAGTCTAACAGAGGGCAGAAGGGCACGAAAAACGAGTCTAACAGGGGGCAGAAAGGCAGAAAACGAGTCTAACAGAGGGCGGAAGGGCACAAAAAACGAGTCTAACAGAGGGCAGAAGGGCACAAAAACAAAGGAATAACAGAGGGCAGAAGGGCACAAAAAACGAGTCTAATAGAGGGCAGAAGGGCAGAAAAACAAGGGAAAAATGAGACTAACAGAGGGCAGAAGGGCACAAAAAACGAGTCTAACAGGGGGAAGAAGGGCAGAAATACAAGGGAAAAACTAGTCTAACAGAGGGCAGAAGGGCACAAAAACAAGGGAAAAACGAGTCTAACAGAGGGCAGAAGGGCACAAAAAACGAGTCTAACAGGGGGCAGAATGAATCCCGCCCTGCGTGTTTGTCCGCGAAGATGCCACCTTTTTGTGCAATACCTCTAGTCAACTGGAGTACTTTCTACTGTCTAATCAGTAAGTGCTCCTTTGTTGGCTAAATGAATAGGGGCAGATTTATAATAACTGGCGCATCCCCAGGGATGCACCAGTTATTGTGTGCTGCAGCTCCGCCACCCATGGTGTGCCACATTTACAATGCAAACACAACAGGTGATGGACCGAATGTGGATCAATGTCACACACTCATCCCAGTCCAAAGATCTGGGCCCAAATCCATCGTTTTTTTGCACTCCACACCACCCTGGGTTAGACAATGGCGATATGCAAATCAGCTCTGACCCTGTGCCCCATGGGAACAGTCCAGTCCGAACTACAAAAGCCATGTCCTTCCCAGAACGGAATCAAGCATCCGAGGACCGGACCGGTTTCGAGGCAACACCTCTCATCAGCCCAGCCAGCTTGACTCCAGTGGTGTGGAGTGCCTGGGACCCACGTCTGGGCATCCCCAGCGCACTTAGGGCGGAATATGCAAACACAACATGTGATGGACCGAATGTGGATCAATGTCACACACTCATCCCAGTCCAAAGATCTGGGCCCAAATCCATCGTTTTTTTGCACTCCACACCACACTGGGTTAGACAATGGCGATATGCAAATCAGCTCTGACCCTGTGCCCCATGGGAACAGTCCAGTCCGAACTACAAAAGCCATGTCCTTCCCAGAACGGAATCAATCATCCGAGGACCGGACCGGTTTCGAGGCAACACCTCTCATCAGCCCAGCCAGCTTGACTCCAGTGGTGTGGAGTGCCTGGGACCCACGTCTGGGCATCCCCAGCGCACTTAGGGCGGAATATGCAAACACAACAGGTGATGGACCGAATGTGGATCAATGTCACACACTCATCCCAGTCCAAAGATCTGGGCCCAAATCCATCGTTTTTTTGCACTCCACACCACCCTGGGTTAGACAATGGCGATATGCAAATCAGCTCTGACCCTGTGCCCCATGGGAACAGTCCAGTCCGAACTACAAAAGCCATGTCCTTCCCAGAACGGAATCAAGCAACCGAGGACCGGACCGGTTTCGAGGCAACACCTCTCATCAGCCCGGCCAGCTTGACTCCAGTGGTGTGGAGTGCCTGGGACCCACGTCTGGGCATCCCCAGCGCACTTAGGGCGGGATATGCAAACACAACAGGTGATGGACCGAATGTGGATCAATGTCACACACTCATCCCAGTCCAAAGATCAGGGCCCCTAATCCATCGTTTTTTTGCACAACACACCACCCTGGGTTAGACAATGGCGATATGCAAATCAGCTCTGACCCTGTGCCCCATGGGAACAGTCCAGTCCGAACTACAAAAGCCATGTCCTTCCCAGAACGGAATCAAGCATCCGAGGACCGGACCGGTTTTGAGGCAACACCTCTCATCAGCCCGGCCAGCTTGACTCCAGTGGTGTGGAGTGCCTGGGACCCACGTCTGGGCATCCCCAGCGCACTTAGGGCGGAATATGCAAACACAACAGGTGATGGACCGAATGTGGATCAATGTCACACACTCATCCCAGTCCAAAGATCTGGGCCCAAATCCATCGTTTTTTTGCACTCCACACCACCCTGGGTTAGACAATGGCGATATGCAAATCAGCTCTGACCCTGTGCCCCATGGGAACAGTCCGGTCCGAACTACAAAAGCCATGTCCTTCCCAGAACGGAATCAAGCATCCGAGGACCGGACCGGTTTCGAGGCAACACCTCTCATCAGCCCGGCAAGCTTGACTCCAGTGGTGTGGAGTGCCTGGGACCCACGTCTGGGCATCCCCAGCGCACTTAGGGCGGAATATGCAAACACAACAGGTGATGGACCGAATGTGGATCAATGTCACACACTCATCCCAGTCCAAAGATCTGGGCCCAAATCCATCGTTTTTTTGCACTCCACACCACCCTGGGTTAGACAATGGCGATATGCAAATCAGCTCTGACCCTGTGCCCCATGGGAACAGTCCAGTCCGAACTACAAAAGCCATGTCCTTCCCAGAACGGAATCAAGCATCCGAGGACCGGACCGGTTTCGAGGCAACACCTCTCATCAGCCCGGCCAGCTTGACTCCAGTGGTGTGGAGTGCCTGGGACCCACGTCTGGGCATCCCCAGCGCACTTAGGGCGGAATATGCAAACACAACAGGTGATGGACCGAATGTGGATCAATGTCACACACTCATCCCAGTCCAAAGATCTGGGCCCAAATCCATCGTTTTTTTGCACTCCACACCACCCTGGGTTAGACAATGGCGATATGCAAATCAGCTCTGACCCTGTGCCCCATGGGAACAGTCCAGTCCGAACTACAAAAGCCATGTCCTTCCCAGAACGGAATCAAGCATCCGAGGACCGGACCGGTTTCGAGGCACACATTCGGTCCATCACCTGTTTTGTTTGCATATTCCGCCCTGGGTGCGCTGGGGATGCCCAGACGTGGGTCCCAGGCACTCCACACCACTGGAGTCAAACTAGCCGGGCTGATGAGAGGTGTTACCTCGAAACCGGTCCGGTCCTCGGATGCTTGATTCCGTTCTGGAAAGGACATGGCTTTTGTAGTTCGGACTGGACTGTTCCCATGGGGCACAGTGTCAGAGCTGATTTGCATATCGCCATTGTCTAACCCAGGGTGGTGTGGAGTACAAAAAAACGATGGATTTGGGCCCAGATCTTTGTACTGGGATGAGTGTGTGACATTGATCCACATTCGGTCCATCACCTGTTGTGTTTGCATATTCCGCCCTGGGTGCGCTGGGGATGCCCAGGCGTGGGTCCCAGGCACTCCACACCACTGGAGTCAAGCTAGCCGGGCTGATGAGAGGTGTTACCTCGAAACCGGTCCGCTCCTCGGATGCTTGATTCCGTTCTGGAAAGGACATGGCTTTTGTAGTTCGGACTGGACTGTTCCCATGGGGCACAGGGTCAGAGCTGATTTGCATATCGCCATTGTCTAACCCAGGGTGGTGTGGAGTGCAAAAAAGCGATGGATTTGGGCCCAGATCTTTGGACTGGGATGAGTGTGTGACATTGATCCACATTCGGTCCATCACCTGTTGTGTTTGCATATTCAGCCCTGGGTGCGCTGGGGATGCCCAGACGTGGGTCCCAGGCACTCCACACCACTGGAGTCAAGCTAGCCGGGCTGATGAGAGGTGTTACCTCGAAACCGGTCCGGTCCTCGGATGCTTGATTCCGTTCTGGAAAGGACATGGCTTTTGTAGTTCGGACTGGACTGTTCCCATGGGGCACAGGGTCAGAGCTGATTTTCATATCGCCATTGTCTAACCCAGGGTGGTGTGGAGTGCAAAAAAACGATGGATTTGGGCCCAGATCTTTGGACTGGGATGAGTGTGTGACATTGATCCACATTCGGTCCATCACCTGTTGTGTTTGCATTTACAATGCGATTCAGAAAAGGGGGTGGTGATGAACAGAGTGTCTGAATTGAGCAGACCACTCTTACCCAGTCCAAAGATCAGGGCTTGATCCATCACCGTTATTTATCTCACTGCCCCATCCCAGCTCAGAACCTGGCTATATGCAAATCAGTCTGTCCCTGGCCCAGTGCATCATGGGAACAGGGCAGACTAAACTACCAAGCCAATTCTTCACCAGAAAGGAAACAAGCTACCGGGGACCGGTTTCTGGCATTTCAGCCATCTTCGGCCCGGCTTGCTTGAATCCTGATGGAGCAGTGAGAAAGGGACTCATGTCTGAGTATACCCTGCCACACCTATAGTGGCCAAAATCGATTCAGAAAAGGGGGTGGTGATGAACAGAGTGTCTGAATTGAGCAGACCACTCTTACCCAGTCCAAAGATCAGGGCTTGATCCATCACCGTTATTTATCTCACTCATTTACAATGCGGCGCACCATGTGGCAAAAACGGCACAGATGCGTCACGCATCTGTGCCGTAAAAGCAGCGCATTGCTGGATCTGCGTCGCTAGCTCGATGCAGCTCCACCAATGCTCTGGGGGGCCCTATCTCCCCAATGCTGCGTCAAGCCTTGCGCCTGCTTCAAGCAGGCGCAGGGTTTTGACGCAGCATTGGCCTAAAAGTGACTTAGTGAAATCTTGTAGATTTCACTCAGCCACTTTTAGGATGCGTTCCTGCACAGGAACGCCCTCCCCTGCGCCAGTACGCCTCCTGATGGTGCAGGGCTTTACAACGTGACGCATCTCTCAGATGTGTTACTTTATTAATACTCACGACCATGAGTCATCTTTTGTGCTGCCGCTGTGTCACAAAAGTGATGCAACTGTTACAGGCACACATGGTCACTGGAGACACATCTTCTGGCCCTTTACGCAGCTGCAGTGTAGTAAAAGCATTATACATTTACCCAATGAGGGAGCACTTACTGGATTAGCCAGTAGAAAGTACTCCAGGGCAAATCGCAAATAAATCTGCGATTTCACTGAAAAATTCGCTGTTTTTTATTGCGATTTCGCGGGGAAATCCATGAATTCGTGGAACGCTTACTTGCGTGCATAGGTGAGGAGCTTGAAGGTTATCCTCTTGTTGACGTGGGGCCAGTGCAGGTCTCTCAGGTGGGGTGTGATGTGGCTGTGGCAAGGGATGTCGAGGATCAGGCATGCAGAGGTGTTCTGGATGTATTGTAGCCATTTCAGGAATTTGGCCGAGGCTCCTGCATAGAGGGCATTTGTGTAGTCCAGCCTGCTGCTGACGAGGGCCTGGGTGACCGTTCTTCTCATTTCGGTGAGGATCCACTTGTAGATCTTGCGGAGCATATGGAGGGTGCTGAAGCAGGAGGAAGAGATGGCATTGACCTGCTTAGTCATGGAGAGGGTAAAGTCGAGGATGACCCTTAGGTTCCTTACGTGGTTGGCCGGTGTTAGAGCTGTTCCCAGTGCAGTCAGCCACCAGGAGTCGTCCCAGGCCAAAGGGTGGATCCGAGGATGAGGACCTCTGTCGTGTGTGAGTTCAGCTTCAGTCTGATGTTCCTCATCCATTCTGCGGCGGCCTTCATTTCTTCATGGAGGTTGGTTTTGGCGGTGTGGGAGTCCTTGGTGAGGGAGAGGATCAGCTGGGTGTCGTTGGCATAGGAGATGGCGTTGAGGTCTTGCAGTCAGGCAACATGGGCGAGCGGTGCCATGTAGATGTTGAACAGCGTTGGGCTGAGGGAAGAGCCCTGGGGTACGCCGCAGATGATCCTGATGGCTTTGGAGCAGAAGGGGGGGAAGTGGAACCTCTGTGCTCTGACGGAGAGGAAGGAGGTGGTCCAGTTCAGGGCCTTCTCTTGGAACCCTGCATTGTGGAGGCGTGTGCTTAGTGTGCGGTGGCAGACTGTACCGAAGGCGACTGACAGGTCCAGGAGGATGAGGGCCATGGTTTCTCCATTGTCTAGTAGGATCCTGATGTCATCGGTGGGGCGATAAGGGCAGTTTTGGTGCTGTGGTTGCTGCGGAACCCAGACTGGGACGGGTTCAGGATGCTCTTCTCCTTGAGGTAGCGGGTCAGTTGTTTGTTGACGGTCTTCTCGATGACCTGCGCCGGGTACAGGAGCAGGGATATAGGCCAGAAGTTCTTTAGGTCCTTGGGGTCCGCCTTGGGTTTCTTAAGTAAGGAGTTGATCTCGGCATGCTTCCAGCTCTCCGGGAAGGTTGCTGTCTCAAAGGAAATGTTAACCCTTTCAGCCCACAGCGAGGTTGTGCAGAATAACCCCCTGCTGGTGCCTCATTAGTTTACCAGGTTCCAAAGGACCTGGCAACAGGGTGGACAGTGACTGACAGGGGCCAACAATGTTCTCATAAACACACCCTGATCAGTAGCGGCTCACCGAGGGAGTGCTGCAGGGCTGTGGGCAGGATGGGGGAGGGGAAGGGTGCGGGGTAGTGGACTTGTGCATACTACTGACATTGAGTAAGCTAAGTAATTAAATAAATAAAATGAATTACCTTGCGCTCGCTGCCAAGCCAACTCAGCCCACCAACCTGCAGCACTCCCTTATTGAGCCTCCACTACCCTGGACATTTCCACATAAGCAGCTTCTCAATCTGCTCCTCACATCTCTATAAATGGTACATTATAAGAGTATTAACCTTGGCAGCTGAACTCAGCACGCTGTTAGCCAGACAACAGCCCGTTGACTACTCAGGAACAGGTAGGACTTAATAGACAGGAAGTAATCTGCTTAGTCACCCAAGCTGCAGCTAAATGCATTCATAGCAGCAATGCTGTATCCTTCTGAAAACCATGCAGTGTATATTTTTTTCTATAATCTGGGTTCTCTCTCTAGTGGTCTATGTTCAATACATCCAAAATATCATAGGCATAGAAAAGGGGTACGTGCTGCTAAACTCAGCCATAGAGAGGCAGGCAGAGTTATTTTTTTTATTCAAAGGGGCAAAAATTCTGCTGGCAGAGCAGATATACTGCCCACACCTAACCCCCAACCCTTATCCATTATTCGCAGGTAAGGTGGGTCCCTGGGCACTCATCGTGCAATTATCTCAACATGCTGGCTCATGTGCTGTGTTCAGCGAGGGACCTCCCCAAAGCAGCCCTTGCCCTCTCTGTGAATGCTGAGCAGGAGTTTGACAGGATTCAGAGGACCTTCCTCTTTGTGACGCTTTGGCAGTTTGGCCTTGATGAGGAATCCATAGCCAAGGTCTGGTGACTTTACAACTCCACCACAGTGCAGGTCAACTGCTGAGAGTTTTGCTCAAGCCCCTTCTCAGTACACTGGGGAATGGGACAAGTCTAACCACACACGAATGAGAGTAGGGTCTAAGGGAAGTTTTAAGACCAAGCCAGGTTAATATCCCCAAATACACAAATTTTACCACTAAATAAACCCGGGGGTCTGCACCAGAGTCAAAACAGTACTCGGATTATTGATAAGGCTAGAGCATCACCATGGTATGCCACCACAACTTAACAGTCTTAATTACATCTAATAGCCATCAACACACATAGTCACCAGCGAAAGTAGGTGAGACCCTCAATGATGGATTCCCATCAAACTCTTGGAAGTGATCGTTTTATCATATGGTCATCCCAAGGTGAAGGTGGGTCATCTCTAGGGTATCGAGACTCAACCAGCACTCACCAAGTAGGACGGGGTAATTTGCCCACGATCACAAGTAGACCATATGTATGATTACTCGGTGGGAACGTGCAGTGCAAAGTTAAGTGATTACGTGGAAGTGATTAAAAAGGAATAGAAAACCAACAACAAACAAACTTTAATAAATGTTGGTCTCTTTCAAGTTAAAAACCGGAACAGCGCAAAAATATGCAGTTTAAACAAATATCTGCAAAGGGGCCAACATGTTTCTACCATAACGGGGGAATAACCTCCCTAGGTATTCTTCAGGGCCTCTGTTCTCTTAAGTCAATGCTACTGCAGCAAAGTGTTGCTCTCAGAAAACCACAAGTGTTAAATGTGCCTAACTCAAAAACAAAAAGGATATGCATGTCTATTCCTCCATGTCAGATGGCGTGTTGCTCACCTACAATACATAAAACATAGCTGGTGTCAGTGTGTTGATAATTATTTATTGATTAAACAGTACTCATAACAATTAAAATATTGACTCACCCATAGTGACAGGGGATAGAGCCTCACCTCACCTGGACCTGTCTCAGGAGAAAGGAGGCCACGCACTGTGAAGACAAGTTCGGATGCTTAATGTAGAGGCGGGAATAAGACTGTATGCCCTGCACCTACAATCTGTCACCCTCTAATCTACTTGGCTTCCAGCCCTCATTATTTCCCTACAAACACCTACTCCCCAACAATAATTCAACCCACCTAACAACTCGGTGGCCAACCTTATACTGCCGCAATGTTATTTAGTGGCATTCAAATGCTACTTAACTTCAGCAGTGTTTTAAACCATTAACCTTGGCAAAAGATAACATCACCCATCATTATTCTAAATACACTGCTTTGACACAGCCCCTTACCTGTCCGTCGTTGCCTCGTATCTTTCCTGGTTCAGGAGGAGGCAAAGCTGCCAAAATGAGGAGCACTTAAATATGCTCCTACCAGACATCGATCCCACGGAGAGATTGACAGCAGAGATTGGGAACTTGGTGGAGGAAGAATTGTGTGAAGGTTGGATACTTCCCTTTGCCCTTCCCCATTGTTGGCAGGGATTCCCACTTCCGATGGAACATCAACGCAAGCAACATTTACCAGGTTCTTTATGGACTACTCCTAATGCTCCACCAGTAGAAGACAGAGTTAATGAAACCCCAAGGCAATTTTCGAATTTTAGAGATGTACCAGAAAGAGTAGAAGTGAGATATAATCCAAACGGTAAACAGACAAAATATCGACTACAAAATATCGAATGGACATAATATCGAGTGCAAAATATAGACTGGACAGAATATCGAAAGGACAGAATATAGACATCAAAAATATCGTTTTGAAGGTAAGTAATGTAATATCGAATTTTAAAATATAGATAGTCAAAATATCGAAGTACAAATATAGGTTAAGAAAAATATCGAAATTTTAATAATATCGAATTTTTTATAGTGTATTTTATGTGTTAAAAGTGTTTATTTATGTTATAATGTAATTTAATTAATGAATTTAATGTTATTTAAATTTTGCGTAATTTAATTCTGTAGCGGATTGTGGGTTGATAGGGGAATAGCGTGGGAAGTAATTTAATTATAATTAATTAAATATGTAATTTATTTATTGGTATTTGTTTATAATTAATTGTTAATTATTTTTATTTAGTAATTATTTACATTTTAATTGCCAATTAATATTACTTAATTGATTAATTGATAATTATGTTAATTTAACTAATTTAATTTCTGTAGCGGGTTGTGGGTTTATAGGGGAGTAGGGTGGGAAGAAATTTAAGTATAATTAATTAAATATGTTAATTTATGTAGTCTAATTTAATTATAATTTATTAAATATGTTAATTTATGTAGTGTAACTTAATTATAATTAATTAAATATGTAAATGTATTTATTGGTATTTGTTTATAATAAATTGTTAATTAATTTTTATTTAGTAATTCATTACATTTTAGTTTCCAATTCATTTTATTTAATTGAATAATTGATAATTATGGTAATTTAACTAATTTAATTTCTGTAGTGGGTTGTGGGTTTATAGTGGAGTAGGGTGGGAAGTAATTTATTTATAACTAATTACATATGTTAATATTTTTGTGTATTTATTAGATATTAATTGTTAAGTAACTGTTTAATTACTAATTAATTAATTGTTAATTTGTAATTAATTATTGTTAATAGATAATTAATTGTAATGATAAAATTAAATTAGTATTTGTAATTAATTAATTATTATATTATATTAAAGTGGTAATTACTTTAATTAAATTTTTTATAGATATTAATATATATATATTTTTAAATAATATTTGAAGTATCTACTTACTCTACTGTTGCACTCACTGGAGTGGGAATAGTAATTTTTACCTCTACGCTATCTAACGCCTTATCTACTGTTGCACTGTCTGGAGTGGGAATAGTAATTTTAACCTCTTCGCTATCCAACCCTTTCCCTCCTGTTGCACTCTCTGGAGTGGGAATAGTAATTTTTACCCCTACGCTATCCAACGCTTTCCCTACTGTTGTACTCTCTGGAGTGGGAATAGTAATTTTTACCCCTACGCTATCCAACGCTTTCCCTACTGTTGCACTCTCTGGAGTGGGAATAGTAATTTTAACCCCTACGCTATCCAACGCTTTCCCTACTGTTGCACTCTCTGGAGTGGGAATAGTAATTTTTACCCCTACGCTATCCAACGCTTTCCCTACTGTTGCACTCTCTGGAGTGGGAATAGTAATTTTTACCCCTACGCTATCCAACGCTTTCTCTACTGTTGCACTCTCTGGAGTGGGAATAGTAGTTTTTACCCCTACACTATCCAACGCTTTCCCTACTGTTGCACTCTCTGGAGTGGGAATAGTAATTTTTACCCCTACGCTATCCAACGCTTTCCCTACTGTTGCAATTTCTGGAGTGGGAATACTAAGTTTTACCCCTAATCTATCCAACCCTTTCCCTACTGTTGCACTCTCTGGAGTGGGAATAGTAATTTTTACACCTACGCTATCCAACACTTTCCCTACTGTTGCACACTCTGGATTGGGAATAGTAATTTTTACCCCTACGCTATCCAACGTTTTCCATACTGTCGCACTCTCTGGAGTGGGAATAGTAATTTTTACCCCTACGCTATCCAACACTTTCCCTACTGTTGAACTCTCTGGAGTGGGAATAGTAATTTTTACCCCTACACTATCCAACGCTTTCCCTACTGGTGCACTCTCTGGAGTGGGAATAGTCATTTTTACCTCTACGCTATCCAACGCCTTATCTACTGTTGCACTGTCTGGAGTGGGAATAGTAATTTTTACCTCTACGCTATCCAACGCCTTATCTACTGTTGCACTGTCTGGAGTGGGAATAGTAATTTTATACTTTCTCTATCCTACGGTAATAATATTGGATACATTTTAATTATATTATGTTACTATATATATATATGTTTTAACAAATATTATTGTAAAAAAAAATTATAACTTACATTAATTATTTCATTATTATAAGGTAATTTAAGTATTTTTAAGTATATTTTAGAAAATAATTTTTAATTTTTATTTAATTTAACATTGTTTTTAATAAAGTCGATATTTTTACTAACTATATTATTGTAAACGATATTTTTTACTCATTATTTTTGTACTTATCTGTTTGTAGATACAAAGTCGATATTCTGTCTGTCAATATTTTGACGGCGATATTTTTGGTACTCGATATTATGTCCCTCGATATTATGCCAGTGATCCAATCCAAACATCTCAATGACAGAAACGAGACTTACTGGTTCTCCCAAACAGAATAACGAAAGAGGAAGCATGAATAGAGTAGAAAAACGAGTTGAGGAACAAACTAGTACTGCCGAGTATATACGATCTACAAATGAATTGACAGAAAAGATACAAGAGCTTATGAAAAATATAAAAGCTGTAACAGTCCCAGTAACGATAGGACCTGTGATCTTAGGGTTTGAGAACCAAAGAATTAAAGAGCCAAGCTTAACAATCCCTCTACAACAAAGTTTGTAAAAGGTAAAAGAAAATATTTATCCTAACTTGACAGAAAGCAGACGAGCAAGTAATGTAAATCTGCCTGACTTGACTTTTAATCAGAGTTCACCCTATAAATATGCAACCGGAGCAGAATTTGATTCTGCTACACTTGAAAAGAGTTTTGAAAAAATAGATTTGACACAAACCCTGATAGGTCCGTCGGAACAAGAATTAAGTGATTGGCTTAAAACTTTGAAATGAAAAGAGAATGAACCCAAAGTATTAGATTTTGCTAGATTAAAGGTCGATATGGAAGAATTAATTATTGGAACAATTGGGACAGACAGATTAAAAGCCTATCAAGATAATGAACTGATGATCATGTGTAAAAGAATTACTTGGAAAACAAAATCTATACATGATTAGCTGGAAGGATGTGCTAGTGAATTAAATGTAGATTTCACAAAATGTAAAACATTGCAAAAGACTTATAGAGTAGACTTTTCAGAAAAAGACATTGAAAATATGAATACAGCTGGAAGAATAACTCAAATAAAATAATTAATTGTGCTGGTAAGAAAATGGGGAGATGTGAATAAGTAGAGAGTGAAATTGGCAAAGAAGAAAGAAGAGGCTAGTGATAAATCTACATCAGCGTTCCCAGTCAGAGAAAAAGAAACAACAGTAAATGAATTTCCCATGAGAGAAATACCAGGAGGAGGATATGTGCATGTGCCTTGAGAAAAGCCAAATATTGCAGTGAAGAGATTGATGCCAAGCAAAAGAAGTTAAAAGAGAAAACCATATGGGCACAAGTGAAAGTAGCTGAACACCAAGTAGCATAATTGGAGAACAAAAATACAGAGAGTCAAGGAAAATTTAAAGGAAATTTCAACAAAACAAAATTGGTAGGGAATATAGAAGAGCTTAAGAAAAAGATCCCTTGTCATAATTGCGTCAGAATAGGGCATTGGAGAAAAAAGTGTAAGTATCCACCAAGAGTTAATCCCAAAAATATGTCATTGAATCCACAGGTGCAGCATGAGGTGATTCAACAGCAACCACAACAGCAGCAGATAGTTTCTCAGCAGAGTCAGGTGCCACAACCACCACTTCCATACAGTATAAATCAACAGAGATGCAGTGCAGAGACAGGATTCAGCGGAGGCGAGCAGGTAAATAGATCACCTAGAGTGAATGTGAGTCCCCAGTATTGGTTACAAGAGGAAGGTGGGAGTGAGTTGGATGAAAGTTTCTGACGGTGCCTGAGAGAGGGAGAAGAGTGTGTGCTTCACGCCACTCTTGAGGTAGATCAGTCTGGTCCATTTGTAAACGAAAAGGTGAATGTTGTAGAAATAACTTTCCTAGTGGACACTAGTGCTACCCGTTCTACTGTTAGATCAGTGGAAGTACAAAATCTTCCTCTCAGGGGAGAGCACATCCAAGTTGTAGGTGTAGCTAATAAACAGATTAAAACCTCCTTAACACAACCAGGTGAAGTAGAAATTGGAAATTTCAAAGACATGAATTGATTTGTGGTGTGTGATAGTACCCGTAAATCTGTTAGGACGAGACATTTTGTGTAAGATGAACTGTGCCATATACTGTTCACAAGATGGCATAGAACTGCAAACTCCAGATGAAGACAGTTTGTATAAAATGGCCATGCTCATAATTGAGGCAGAACAAAATTAATTGCTTCCTGTGTTTGATCGAGAGAAGATACCTGATGAATTGAAAAGGGTAGTGAAAAAAAAGGTGTGGGATTTCACAGGGGAAGATATAGGATTAATGAGAAATGTAGATCCTGTAAAAGTCTCTATAAAAGAAGGTGTGAGTTACCCGAACATTCCCCAATACAAAATGACAGCAGAAATACTTGAAGGAATAACACTGGTGATAAACAGAATTATTGAGCAAGGCATACTGAGAGAGATAGAGAGTATTCCTTGTAATTCACCGATAATGGGATTGAAAAAGCCAAATGGAACATTTAGGATTGTACAGGACCTTAGAAAGGTTAATAAAATTGTTGTCCCATGTTGTCCAATTGTACCAAATCCAGCAGTGATTTTATATCAAATTCCCCATGATGCAGAATGGAACACTGTGATCAATCTGTGTAATGCGTTCTTTACAGTTCCATTGCACCCAGAAACCCAACCAATTGTTGCATTCCGGTTCAGTGATCGTATTCTGGAATGGTGCCAAATTCCTCAAGGGTACACAGAAATTCCATCTATTTTTAATCAGTTGCGAAATAAATCACTAGAAAGTTTGAGCATGCCTGGAGAATCTGTATTGGTTCAGTACATTGATGATCTCCTAGTGGCATCAAAGACAAAAGATGCATGTGTAACATAACAGATACCATTGCATTGCTAAATCATTTGGCAGAGGAGAGACATAAAGTGTCTCCATCTAAATTACAATTTTGTCAGAAAGAAGTGCAATACTTAGGTCATAAGATTGCCAAAGGAATCAGACAAGTTACTGCGGAAAGAATTAAAATGATACAGGGAATGCAGCCACTGAAAACGCAAAGACAAGTAAGAATGTTCCTGGGAATGGTAGGTTACTGTAGACAGTGGATTAGCGGATTTTCACTGATAGCAAAACCATTACAGAGATTAACCAGAGCAGATATTAGAGACCCTATAGTTTTGACTAAAACTGAGATGGAAGCAGTTGAACAGCTAAAAACAAGCTTGTGTAAAGCACCAGCTTTAGGGATGCCTGACAATGAAAAAGAGTTTGAACTATACTGCAGTGAACGAGAAGGATGTGCATTGTCAGTACTAATTCAGAGACATGGAAAAATGAGAAAGCCAATTGCATATTTCTCAGCTGTTTTGGATCCAGTTTCAAAGGCATTACCAGGTTGTCTAAAAGCAGTAGCAGCTACAAGTGTAAGGCTAGAACAGAGTGGAGGAATAGTGATGGGATTTCCTGTGAGGGTATATGTACCTCATACTGTGGAGATTCTCCTCACTAGGGCAAAAACACAGTATCTGACAAACAATAGAATGACAAAATATGAGAAAATAATTCTGGGAGCAGAAAACGTAACAATCTCTAGATGCGTAAATGTAAATCCTTCTACGCTATTGCCTGATACCATGGAAACTGAAGTAAAAAATTAGGTTGATCACAAATGCCTAGATGTCCTTGAATACTGTACCAAACCGTGACCAGATATCAGAGATGAGCCATTGCCTGAATCAGACTACATAATGTTTGTTGATGGTTCGTGCCTGAGAACAAATGAAGGTGTTCTGAGTGCAGCATATGCATTTTGTACAGTGGCAGATGTATTGGAAGCATCTTGTCTGAAAGGAATTCGTTCTGCTCAAGTAGCAAAGTTGATTGCTTTAATTCGAGCATGTGAATTGGGAAAGGAGATTAAGGTTACCATAGTCACAGATAGTCAGTATGGATTCAGAGTTGTCCATGATTACGGACAACTGTGGTCCCAAAGATGTTATTTGACTTCTGCAGGATCACCAATACGTAATGCTGAATTTGTGAGAATGTTGATAGATGCAATTCAATTGCCTGACAAAATTGCTGTGGTGAAGTGTGTGGCTCACAAGAGGGGGGATGATTATATCACCCGAGGTAACAGGTATGTAGACTCAATTGCGAAATACTGTGCTAAGAATCTTGCATCCATCAATCAGGGCAGGGAAAAGAACCATGTTTCAAGTTCTTTAATACTAACCACAGTAGTTGATACTTGGCAGGAAGTGAGGCAAATGCAGGAAGAAGCTGATGAGGAAGAGAAAAATATCTGGTTAAAGGCAGGATGCAGACAAAGAGAAGAAGATGAAATCTGGTTTACAAAGATGAAAGACCAGTAATGCCTGATAGCATGATTTCAAACATTGCCCGAATGTATCATGGTCAAGCTCATGTTGGAAGAGATGCTACGGTTCGTCTATTTAGACAGACGTGGTACAATCTAAAGTTCAGGATGATTGCTGAAAGTCTGTGCCAGAGATGCCTGGTATGTCAGCAATTTAATCCAAACAGAAAGACAATTGTGAGTCTGGGAACCATAGGACGCGAGGGATGTCCATTCACACGAATGCAGATGGATTTTATTGAACTTCCACCTTGTAACCGACTCAGATATGTTCTAGTGATCATCTGTTTGTTCTCTTGATGGGTAGAGGCTTTCCCCACGAGGAGAAACGATGGGCTGACTGTTGCAAAATTGCTTTTACGTTAAATATTCCCAAGGTTCGGATTTCCAGTAACGATTGAAACTGATCATGGACCCCACATTCAAAATGAACTTATGCAAATGATCTGTGAAGCATTGGACATTCGTCAGAAAATGCATTGTGCTTACAGACCTGAGGCTTCAGGGGTAGTTGAACAAGTGAATGGGACAATTAAAAACAGAATTGCAAAAATGTGTTTGGCCACAGGATTGAAGTGGCCAGATGCCTTACCACTTGTTTTGATGACATTGAGAAGTATTCCTGACAAAAAGACTGGATTGAGTCCACATGAGATTTTGATGGGCAGAGTGATGAGACAAGCATTTGTACCAGTTGATAAATTGTTGACAATTAATGATGACATCATACTGGATTACTGCAAAAACCTGTCTGATGTGGTGACTTCTGTGTTCCATCAGGTGGGAATTGAATCAAACACGAAAGAGAAAAATCCAGCTCATGATCTAATCCCTGGAGACTGGGTTCGAATAAAGGTACATCGGGGAAGAAATTGCCTAGTACCTCGTTGGCAGAGACCAAGACAGGTTATTTTGGTTAGCACCACCGCAGTTAAATGTGCTGGAGTAAAGAGAGGGGTGCATGCTAGTCACACCATCAGTGTGCCTGAACCCGAGAATCCAAATAAAGAAGGTGGAGCACAACTGATTCTGACTCGGAAGGTGAACCAGAAAGAAGTCCAGATACTGAAGATCGACAAGAACGTCGACATCTGGAAGTATCAGAGGCTAGCTCTGCATCTGAAGGAGAAGGAGAAACTGTTGAAGTACTGAATTCTGAAGATCAGTCTGAAGATCGAGATTTGGTAGAAACTGACAACAATAAAGATACTGAGCAAGGTAAAGATAAAACTGGTGGTCAGGAAAATACTGAGGAACAGTCTGAAAGCTCTGGAAGCAGGAAAGAAAATCCTAACACTGGAAAAGAGGAAATAACTCACGATAAGGATGAGATTCCAAGTACCAGCTATGGAGATGTTCCTAACAGAGTGAAAGAACTGTCAGAAGAGAAAACTGGTCTTGAAAAAGAAAAAGACATTGTAAAGTTTGTCATAAATGAAACTGTCGAAGAGACTGAAAGTGAAACTGATGACAGTGCAGATGAGACTCCGTTGAAAAAAAGTTCAAGAAAAAGGGCTTGGAGAGTGGAGCATAACACCAAGAGCCTAAGAAAAAAAGAGTTTGTAAAGGAGATAATTGGCCAAAAGAGACTGATGGATTGATATTTATACTGGTTAACAAAGCAAGAAAACTAGAAGATCAAGTAATTGAAATAACCAGTTAAAGGAGTCATTGGGAAAAAGAATAGAAATTGTTCAAAGGCCAAAAAGAGTGAGAAGACCAAATCAGAAGTATAAATCACCTGAGTGGTCCTATATTGTTCTACCGCCTATTGAAGAAGTGAACAGTAGCCAAGAGAACTTAAACTGCCAAAAGCCAAAGGGAAAAAGTGAGTAATGGACTGAATCACAGTGAAAAGTGATAATTACTCAAAAGTGTAAGGTGAAAGATAAAACCTGTAATCCTGATAAGAAGGACATTGTAAGTTGAAGGCAAAAGCCTATAGGTGACAAAAAGTCAAAGAAAATTGTTAGAAAAATTGCTGTGTAAAAAAAATAAATGGCTAGTAGTGATCATAAAACAAAATGTTATATTTTTAGAAAATGGTGTAGATCATGTTTGATATGTACTGGATTACTAATATTGAGATGGATAATTTTAGCAATTGTTATTCCTCATCAGGATAATTTAGTGAAATCAAAACATAATGTGAGTTCAAGTGGACAGAAAGTGAAATCAAAGCCTAATAAACAGCATGTATATAGACCAGAAATGCATCAGGATAGGTCCATTAGTGATGTTACCAAAAACACAGCAGTCCTGATACTACTTGATCTATCTGCAGCCTTCGACACGGTCGATCATACCACCCTGATTGACCGTGTCGAGGGCCTGGGTGTACAAGGGACTGCCAGCAAACTTCTGGCCTCCTTTTTGGCTGATAGAACTCAGGTAGTCACAACGGGACCATTTCATTCGTCCACCATGTCTCTGCCATGTGGAGTACCTCAGGGCTCATCCCTAAGCCCGACACTTTTTAACATCTACGTGTCGGGCTTAGCCAATGTCATTCGGGCTTATGGGATGAGCCTTACGTCCTACGCAGATGACACCCAGCTGGTTCTAGCCATCAAGAACAATGGCTATAAAGTGGCAGATGACCTCAGGGCTGGCATGATGGCAATAGGGAGTTGGATGGCCTCCAATTGCTTAAAGTTAAACTCGGATAAAACAGAGGTAGTCATCTTTGGACAACTAACACCTGAGTGGTCATCCAATTGGTGGCCTTCCTCCTTAGGCTCTCCCCCCGAGCCTGTCAGCAAAGTGAGGAATCTGGGAGTCATCTTTGATGACCGCCTCACGTTCCACCCACATGCCAACCAGATTACCTCTTCAGCCTTTTACAAACTGAAGCTTATCAAAAAAATCCTCCCTTTTCTACCTGAAAAAAGCTGGTAAAACTCTTGTCACCTCCCTTGTGCTGTCCACCTTGGATTATTGCAATGCCCTGTTCCTCAATGCACAGGAAGGAGTCTTGAATAAATTGCAAACAATACAAAACTCTGCTGCAAGGCTTTTGGGAAATATCCCTAAACATCACTCTGCCTCTAAAACCATCAAAGAGCTGCATTGGTTATCCATTAAAAACAGGATAAAGTTCAAGACCCTGTGCATTGTGTATAAAGTGTTGCACAACCAAGGACCAGCACATCTCATCCGCAATCTGTCTCCTTATCGTCCGCTCAGAACACTACGTTCATCTTGTTCAGGAGATCTTGTTATACCCCGCACGAAAACGGTCTCATGGGGCGATAGAAGATTCCTGGTATCAGCCCCCAAGTTGTGGAATACTCTGCCACCAATGATTAAAGCCAGTCCATCTTTATGGTCTTTTCGTAAACAACTTAAGACCTGGCTCTTTAATCAATAAATCATCCATAGTTTCCTCAGGGTAAATATTCAGATACTTAGCGCCGAGACGCCCACGGGCCATTGCATGCGCTCTACAAATATCAAAAATAAATAAATAAATAAAATAGATTGTTATTTGAATATGTTAAAACTATGGATGCCAGTGACTGCTATGTTTGTGTAAAGTTACCTGCATCTGTTTCAGAAGGGGTGACATATCACCATCTTCCATTTACATATGGTGTTACATGTAGTGTGATTGCAAGCCTGTTTTATCAAACAGGGAAGCTAGATAACAATATTCAAATTCAGATGAAGTATTTGCTAAGTTAAAAATTGATAATGCTCTGAATAGAATAAAGCCTGCAAAAGTAATGGGAGAATTCTTTTTGGAAATAGATGAATTGAGTCATGAGTACGCCTTCAAAAATAATTCGACATGTAAAATGAGAGTTGAAGAGAAAGGATTTCTAGATATGGTTAAAGAGAGAATTGCTTATAAACGAAGTGAAAAAGTAAAGCATGAAAATCCAAATATTGGACATTTGAAGATGAAAATATTGACGATAGAAATGTGAATGTGGCTATAAATATAGATACTCCATTGCTAGGGAAATTCTGTATAAGAAGAGACAACACTGTGCATGATAATTATTTTGTGGGAGCGAGTCAATGTTAAGACACCTATATAATTTTAGGGGGTTAGGTTTTTAAAGGGGGAAAAGATCCAGTTTTCCCTGGTATATATTTTATCTGTGGGAACAAAGCTTACTATAGATTACCGGACCATTGGTATGGGACTTGCTATGTGGGTCTGTTCTTTCCAAAAATCTTTCATGTAGGTAGTACAAATGGAATACATGAGATAGGTAAACCATTAAGTCGTAGAAAAAGAGAGTGTGTAATAGAAATAGGAGGTGATATTTTTGGAGCACTGATACTAGCAGTGGGAATTTCATTCAATGCAAACAGAATTCGAAGATTATCAACAATAGTAGATCGTTTGTCAACAGACACAGCGGGTGGATTCTTAATGGTAAATACTGAAATGGTTGCTATGAGAGCTATGGTAATGCAAAATTGTTTTGCTCTTGATATAATATTGGCAAAAGAAGGAGGAGTTTGTGGAATTTTGAAGGTACAACACTGTTGCACCTATATTCCAGATAAAAGTCCAAATATTGAAAAATACATTACAAACATTACAGAGTTGCACAAAGAATTTGAACCACTGGAGGTTGAGGGTGTTCTTGAACGACTTAGTAAAAGTCTTTCAGCAGTTAAACATTGGTTCCAAGAAATAGGTAGTTCAATTATAGGTTAGATACTAATTCCAGTAACAATAATGGTATTTGTGATTCTGATAAGATTATGCTGCATATATAGAAAGAGAAGGAATGCTAGAAAATCGATAAAGAAGGCAATTCAAGAAAGACGAGAAAGAGAAAGGGAAAACTGTGATATAGAGATAGAGGAATTTCGAGAAAAAGCTTTTAAAGAAACCAAAGAAAAGGATACGAAAGTATAAACCATACTAATCTGAAGAGCTTGAAACATGTTTTGTTAAAAATTTGCAGATATTTGGTGATAAAATAACCAGAGCAGGGAGTTGATGGAGCGAGGTGGGATAACAAAATTTTGCAAAATTTTGCATACCCCTCATGAAGTCATTTCCTCATAACATGAACCTTTATTAATTGTGTGGTTTGGAAAATATTAACCAACTTAGTATTGAATGCACACACACATATATACGTGGGAATACTAATATGCTTGCATGAAGAAATATAACTAACTAATTCATGTTGATGTTGTGATGTAAATTAATGCAATGCTTGGAAATAAACAAAAACTGAATAAATGTGCTTTTTGTGCATGTATTTGTGGCAGAACCCAGAGGATAAGTGAGTATAAATTGCTTATATGTAGCTTGGTTGCTAGGTAATAACTAACAGGGCAACCTTAGTAAGGGGGGAGGTAAACAGAATGGTTATATTTCCATAATTAACATTATTTTGTGTTTGTTTCTATGATAGTGCCCATTCTAGCTCGATGAGACCTACCAAAAACATGGAGTCTCTCGATTACTGTGACAGTGAGAGATAATACACATGCGCAGCCCAAGTCCTAGTTGAATGTGAGCTGCTTGTGCATGAATCAAGTCAGTTCAAGGCCAATATGCCCTGGAAGTCCTGATGACTGCCAAAAAGGATGGACGTTTGAGTTACTCAACGTGAGAAAAGTACATGGAGTTGCCAGTTGAGGATGTAACTAGGCCAAAGACTTTCTTAAACAAAGGACCTTTTAAAATGTAGCTGACACAACGGAATTGAATGTTAAAATGATGAGGTGATGCTCATCCATTCCAAATTTGTCCAATCGGAATCCGAGTTTGTGGTGATAGTTACTTTTTAGATAGATAAAGTTAGTGAAATAGTGTATATAACCCATTTACTTTACTTAAAATTATGCTCCTCTTTCATTTCCTCTAGATATGCTGTCGGAATGCTGATTTTCCTGAGATGTAAGATTTTCTTGAATAAATGTTTTATTTATTTGAATGAGAATTGAGCCTTAGATGAGGGTATTTGTTAGGGAAGTTAGGAGAAAATTAATGTTGGGAACTATCTGTCTTTGCTAAAACTTGTATTCTGAAATCTAAATAATAATGTCTATTTCTTAATCTTTTAAATAAATGAAAATGACTATTTGAAATAAAATTTCCTTTTTAAAAGTTACTTTGAATTAAGAAATAATTAAAGCGAATAAACTTTCAGACATGCTGAACTTTGCTTTTAATAAAAATTAGATAAATGGAGAATTAAGCTGGTCTTGTATTTTCCTGTGCCTAATTTTTTACTAGCAGATTCGTAGACCATAATGGTTGGTGTGTCTGAATAAAATGTTTTGTTAATAAAAACCATGGTAAAACTCATTTAAATTGCAGGTGTAAATAGTATAAATATTTAGTTTTGATTTAGACACTCCGCCATGATACAGCAGCTCTCCTTTGAGATTCACTGATCCATGAAGTAGGATGGAAACTGTTTTGTGAGTAACTCGCAGTGTTATGTGCCCCACTGATGAGTAGATGTATGGATTTTGTACCTCAGGGAAAGGTGACATGGTTTAGAAATTATTTCCGGAGTGGCGCTGCATCACACACACTTCTTCTACACTCTTGGTGTGCCCCCTTACATGCTCCTTTCTCATGGTCGGGCCCCCTCATCCCTTTCTCACTGAGCCTTTTCTTTTCAATTCTCATTTTCACTTTTCTTTCCCTTTCTTTTTTTCTTTTCTTTTCTTTTCTTTTGTCCATCTCTTTCTTGTTCTTTCTCTCATCCGCCCTTCTTGCCAAATCCTGCTACTACTTTGCTTGTTTCCTCCGGCTCCACATTCAGAATTTATTTTTCTTCAATTAAAGCATTCTATAAAACTGCCTTCACCATCATTCCCGACACCGACATCACAGCGCTCAACCTCGCACACTGAATAACCAACTGCGCTGACGACCTCGCCCCACTCAAGAACACCCACGGCAAGATAACCACCAGAAAAACCTCATGGTTCACGGACACCCTCAAAGCCGCAAAGAAAGCCTGCCGAACTCTCGAAAAGATCTGGCGCAAAGAACAGACAACAGAGAAAATGACAGCCCTCAAATCCACCACCCGCGAATACCATCAGCAGATCCGGAACACCAAGAGGACATCGCTCAAGGAACAACTAGACAACAACGCCCACAACAGCAAAGAACTCCTCAGCATCGTCAAAGAGTTCTCAAACCCGAACGCCAGCAACAACGACAACACCCCTTCGCGAGACCTCTGCAACTCCCTTGCCATGTACTTCCACCGCAAGATTGCAGACATACACGACAGCTTCGGACTCCAACCCCCACCTCCGGAACCCTGCCCTACGACCTCCACCAACACCGTCAACGCCTGGACCTCCATCAGCAAGGAAGACACCAGCCACGTCATGAACACCATCCACTCCGGCTCCCACTCCGACCCGTGCCCCTATCACATCTTCAACAAGGCCGACACCATCATCGCACCCCACCTGCGGAACGTTATAAACAGCTCCTTCATGTCAGCCACCTACCCAGAGAGCTGGAAGCACGCAGAGATCAAGGCCCTCCTGAAAAAACCCTCCGCAGACCCCAGGAACTTCAAGAACTTCTGGCCCATCTCTCTTCTCCCCTTCCCGGCTAAAGTCATTGAGAAGACCGTCAACAAACAGCTGACCGCGTTCCTCGAGGACAACAACTCGCTCGACCCTTCCCAGTCCGGATTTCGAGCAAACCACAGCACCGAGACCGCCCTCATCGCAGCCACAGACGACATCAGAAACATGATGGACGAAGAAGAAACAGCAACCCTCATCCTCCTAGACCTCTCAGCAGCCTTTGACACCGTATGCCACCGCACCCTAATACACCGCCTCCACAACACAGGAATCCAGGGGAAGGCCCTGGACTGGATCAACTCATTCCTCACCGGCAGAACCCAGAGAGTCCGCCTCCCCCTTTCTGCTCCTCGGCGACCTAAATCATCTGCAGCGTACCCCAAGGATCCTCACTCAGCCCAACACTCTTCAATATCTACATGAGCCCTCTCACCTCGATTGCACGCAAGCACAACATCAACATCATCTCCTACTTTTACCATACCCAGCTGATACTCTCCCTCACCAAGGACCCAGCCACCACCAAATCCAACTTCCATGAAGGAATGAAAGAGGTAGCAGACTGGATGAAGCTCAGCCGCCTCAAACTCAACTCGGACAAAACAGAGGTCCTCATCCTTGGACAAGCCCCCTCGGCATGGGACAACTTCTGGTGGCCCCCGGCGTTGGGCGCCACACCGACACCCACGGACCACGGACGCAACCTGGGCTTCATCCTGGACTCCTCGCTCACGATGACCAAACAAGTCAACGCCATCTCATCCTCATGCTTCAACACCCTGCGCATGCTCCGGAAGATCTTCCGTTGAATCCCCACCGGAACCAGAAGAACGGTCACACAAGCCCTCGTCACCAGCCGACTGGACTACGGGAACGCCCTCGACGCTGGAACAACCACCAAACTCCAGAACCGTCTCCAGCGCATACAAAACGCCTCCGCACGACTCATCCTCAACATTCCTCGCCGCAGCCACATCTCAACCCATCTGAAGAATCTCCACTGGCTCCCCGTCAGCAAAAGGATCACCGTCAGAATGCTTACCCACGCACATAAAGCACTCCACAACAGAGGCCCGGAATACCTCAACAGCCAACTCACGTTCTACACCCCCACCCGCCAGCTCCTCTCCACCAACCTCGCCCTTGCCATCATCCCACGGATCCGCAGAGCCACCACCGGAGGAAGATCTTTCCCCTACCTAGCAGCGAAGACCTGGAACACCCTCACCTACGACTGAACCAGAACCACCTCAGCTTCAGGAAACACCTCAAGACCTGGCTATTCGAGCAGTAGCAGCACCCCCCTCCCCCAGCGACTTGAGACCCCAACGGGTGAGTAGCGCACTCTATAAATTTATTAATGGATTGATTTTTTTATCTCTTTCCCATATGCATGATTGCAACTCACATAATCTGCCCCCACCTCCTGAGAGCTCTGTGTTGCCTCTTCTTTCACCTAATCCAAGCCCCAACACTGTTTCCCCACCCAGAATTTTTGTTCTTTGTTTCTTTCTAAATTGTTGCCTGCACCTCAAGCTCCTCTGTTGCTCCTCTGCCCATTTTCTGTTGCTCCACCCCCATTAATTTATCCCCCACTCACTACTCCCTAACTATCCCACCACTTCCATCCCAAGCAATTTTATTTTTACTTTTGCAGGGGCCCGGTAGCTGAAATCTTCTGCTGCTCGTTCCATATTCAAAAAGCAATTGAGCATGAGTATTGTCAGGGCCTCTGAATACCTTCGTGGTATCAGAATGTAACCCGTCGTCATCCGTACCATGCTGCAGCAGCCTTGGGTAAAGTCTTATGGCGAACTGGCTCATTGTATGGGGGGAAGGGGAGAGACAGGAAAGACTAGGAAGAAGGTCCTGTTGAAGGCGAACATTCATCAGAGTGTGGGCTCTGGAATACATTCTCGAATTGATGAGTATGATACAATTAAAGAGCTCTCCTACCTGATGGATGGACCTCAAAGCCGCCCTTTCCTGGTGTAGTGATGGAAGGAGGTATGAGCCCGAGCCGGACCGTTTAGAAGCTGCTCTGTATAAAACTAGCAACCAGGCTACATAGGTATAAGCACAATCACATCAACCTTAATTAGCATGAGCCTCATTCTCTCATCTCTCATACTAAACTGTCACTTGAACAAAGTATCAGAGTAACTGCTTAGATTTTGCCATCATCATCATCAAGGCCCAAAATATCGTATATTGTGATTCCAGCTGTGAACACGTGTGAGATACCTCTGCCATGCTTCTCTCTGTCCCCAGATTCACGGGGGAAAGATGTGGTGGTTGTTAGTTCTCTGTACTGGCTGGGACTGCTTGGAACCGTCTTACTCCCGTACTGCTCAAGATCCCACATGAATCGACCTTCCACAAAGTTCTAAAAACCTACCTAAAAATCATAATTGCGTGGCTTATCCCATCTCCTTAGCTTTTTTACATAGAGAATTTGCAAAAATGTTTTTTTTACCGATGCTGTCCAGCATCAGCAAAAACTTTGGCAAAACCAATAGGTCGTGAAAACAAAGCCTATTGGCTTTGTCAGCACTTGTTCTCTTTGGAAGCTAACTGATTCGCTAACTCTTCAAACCATAAAAACATTTGCCTGCTCTAGCGAGAAGGGGTAGCTCCACTAATGACTCGTACCCAGGTGGGGAATTTTTATACTGACTGACTGAGTAATCAGGCGGCATATTACCAACAACTAGCGATAATTATCGCTATGTTGGCTTAGCGGCAATATTTTTATCGCCGAGCTGCGGCGATTTTTATCGCTTAGGAACCTTGGGGCATATTACCAAGGGCATTATCACCGCATTAGCGGGACTTTTTCCCGCTAATGCGGCGATAATTTTATCGCCCTATTACCAAGCTGTCGCTAACACCAGTTAGCGACAGCTCGTAGGCGATAGCGGGCATTTAGGGGCCCACTTTGCATGTCAGCGATAATTATCGCTAATGACATGTAAAGTGGGCGTGCCAAGATGTTAGCGACTGAAAACAGTCGCTAACATCTCTAACTCTTACTAACAACTTTTGGAAATATTCGCGCTAAGCGCGAATATCTCCAAAAGCTAACGCCTGCTAAAAGCAGTTCTTAGCCATGTTATCCAACGGAAGGTGGATAACATGGCTAAGAGCATTGTCACGATAATGCATGAATATCGCAGATTTTTCAGCAATATTCATGCATTTCGCAGGATTTTTACCGCTTTTGAGATAAACCTTGATAATATCAAGGTATCTCAGCGGTAAAAATCCTCGGTGCTAGGCGATATTTTTTTCCTGCTAACCAAGCAATAGCGATAATTATCGCTATTGCTTGGTAATATGCCCCCTTGCTATTATCAAGGTTTATCTCCTAAGCGATAAAAATCGGCCGAAATGCATGAATATCGCTGAAAGGTTTATAAGCTTTTTATTCTTATGGATAAAATGCCTTTTTTGTTAGATTAGTCATTGGGAAACTGATTGGGTATGGGTCAATTTTTCTACAAGACTAAGATTTTTTTTTTAATTGATTTTGTAGTACGTCTTTGTAATGATTTACAAGACTACTGCCATACAAAAATGATTTTTTTGATATTTGGGATTGTATATTTTAGATCACCTTACAATGCTTCTTTAAAAGTTGTTCTTTAAAAAAAGAGAAGCCCTGTGGATGTGAAATGAAAGCAGTATATAAAGCAATATGTGCCTTGATCCCCGCTCCACTCCTGCATTTCCATCTATGGCTTGTGCTCTTACTGGCGATAAATCCCGCCCTCTTCATTCCAGTGGTTGTTGTAAATTCACACCCCCTGCTCAGGGGCAGGTGCGCTTCTTCTGTACATCCACCTCTAAAGGGTGTTCTTTATGTAAATGTGTTCTGCTTCCGGTTTAAAAGGCCTGTGAGAGGTTCCCCTGAATCTCTGGGCTCAGAAGGGGATCCAGGGAGGCAGCTCAGCTCTGAAGATGAGTCCTGTCTGCTGGCTTCTGTGCGCTCTGCTCTCCGCCTCATGTAAGGAAGTCACGGATAGACGAACCCTGCCACTCTCCATCTAATAATGACAGCCTTTAATGTAATGTGTATTTTATTCTTATATTCGTTCACAGGTGTGCGGTCTCAGGTAGTTCTGACCCAGGCGGGCTCAGAGGTGAAGAGGCCGGGGGAGTCTGTGAAGCTGAAGTGTGAGGGGTCTGGGTTCACTGTGAGCAGCACGTGGATGCACTGGGTCCGGCAGGCCCCGGGGAAAGGGCTGGAATGGCTTGTTCGGTACTATGACCCCAGCAACAAGAATTATAACAGCGCCATCCAAGATCGGTTCACGGCCTCCAAGGACGGCTCCACTTTCTATTTACAAATGGACAGACTGAAAGCAGAAGACACGGGCACGTATTATTGTACTAGAGACACAGTGCAGCAAATACATCACCCTTCAGAGCAAAAACCTGCTGTGCAGTACAGGAGATGTCCAAAGAGCGGCGCTAGAGACTTACTATTAAAGGTCTTGGATACCTTAGACTTGTCTGATAGCGCAGTTACAGTAAAACGGTCGGCAGGTGAAAGAAAATAGGCAGGGGCAGATTTACAAGCCCCATGAGCCTCTTTTACGCCGCCGTTGCGTCACTTTTGTGATGAAGCGGCAGCGCAAAATCAGCGCCATGCTGCGGGGTATTTACAACGTGACGCATCTGGGAGATGCGTTACGTTGTAAAGCCCTGCGCCAGAAGTAGGTGTTCCTGCGCAGGGGGGGGGGGGGGGGGGGGGGGGGGGGCGTTCCGCAGCAGGAACGCCTCCTAAATGTGGCTGAGTGAAACCTACAAGCTTTCACTCAGTCACTTTTGAGCCCATGCTGCATCCAAACCCTGCGACTGCTTGAAGCAGGAGTAAGGATTGACGCAGCATTGTAAAGATAGGGCAGCCCACAGCCTTGCTGGAGCTGCATCGCGCTTATGACGCAACTCCAGCAATGCGCCGCCTTTACGGTACAGATGCGTCACGCATCTGTCCGTTTTTGCCCCATGGTGCGCCGCATTGTAAAATGCGGCGCATCCATGGTGGCTGAGCCGTGACGCACAATAACTGGCTCATCCCTGCTGATATGCAGGGATGCTCCAGTAATTGTACATCTTTCCCGCAGTATTTACTAAACAAGGAAAATGCTCGCCTGCGGCTTCCTAGACCCCGGTTACAAATTGCACAGACTAGGGTGCGATATTTACAACAGTAGCTATTACGCTTGCTTGAGGTTTTGAAAGGGAATGGTTTACATCTTCTATTCCAACTATTTCCAACTTGAAATTGACGCATAGCATGCAAAAGAAATATTAGAGGGAATCCGCCTTTTGTGCATGGTCACCCCACATTTTAAACTTTTTTCTGAATTCGATTTTTGTCTGGCTTAAATATCTGTGCACTGGTACCCATGCTGAACAGTAGTAAAGTACCTGCTCTCTACCTTTAACACAGTTAAATTGACTTCTCCCTAATTAACTTATTTAAGATGCCTACCGTCCTTAATATATGAGATCGAAAATGCACCCAGGACCAAAAAGTCAAATGCCATCTTTGGACTGCAGCACCTATCGTGCAAAAACAGCCCCTCATTGCAGAAGGCAAAAGCTCAGATGATGTCATGGCAGCCCATCCAACTTTGAAAGCTCTTTAACCTTTAGCTCACTGGCAAAACGTCAGAGTGAAAAACAATGTTCATCCCAGCCTTGAAATTTTAATCATCACCTAGATGCAGGAACAGTTTTTTTTTTAAAATTAAAATTAAATACTTCTACACAGAGCTTGCTAGCATTGTTTAGTCTTTTCCCCTGAACTGTGCCACTGGATCCAATCTGAGCCCTATGGAAGAGGCCCAAATAGGCCTATGCTGGTATGACGTTGCTTGTTCCTGTTCAGAATCGACCTGGTCTGGCATCTGGACTGGTCCTATTAGATCAGGGCAAAAGGCTGACATGCATATGGCTGGGTCCTCTCTAAGGTAAAATGGAGAGCAAGAAGTCACACCAGCGATTTGATGGCTGAGAATAATTCAATAAATCCATCCATCAATGTTTTATCAGCCTCATTCATGAAGCCGAAATCGGCTCGCAAAGGGGCAGATTCTGAGAATCTGGCCCTTTGCGAGTGCGATTTTTGCATTTGGGATTCAGCATCCCAAATGCAAAAATCGCTAATTGCGATCTCGCAATTTTGCGAGGAATTACATTTAAGGAATCTCTATTTGAGATTCCTTAAATGCAATTCATCATCCATTTTTTTTTTGCGAATTCGCAATTTATGGCCGCAATTTACAGCGAGGTCAGACCTCGTGGCAAATTGCGAAAACTCAGAAAAATGCATTTAAATGCATTTTTCTGAGTTGCATGTTACACACACACGTTATTTGGACATGTGTGTGTGCAACACCTGTGTAAAATTTCATTTGAGGGGTGCTACAGGGTGTCCTTTGGACACCCCTGGCACCCTTCAAATCGCTATCTTATTTGCGATTAGCAAATTGCTAATCGCAAATAAGGAATACTCCCCATTCATTCCTATAGGCCTTTTGACCCATAGGAATGAATGGCGAGTTATTCCTTATTTGCGATTAGCAATTTGCTAATCGCAAATAAGGAATATGTAGGAATCGCATTTCTTTATGCAATTTCTACATGAATCCCGTTTTGCGAGTCCTTAATTGCGATTCGCTATGAATCGCTATTAGGGGCTTTCAAAACGGGAGAATGATGAATCAGGCTGTATATTCCTAAACCAGCTCTGCAAAGATCTGTCTAGTCGGTAGCCTACTGGGAAAATGTTAGTCGGGCCTTGAAATGATCTTCATATTTTGGTGGCTGGAATAGTTTATGATTCAGAAAAGGGGGTGGTGATGAACAGAGTGTCTGAATTAAGCAGACCACTCTTACCCAGTCCAAAGATCAGGGCCTGATCCATCACCGTTTTTTAGCTCACTGCACCAGCCCAGCTCAGAACTTGGCTATATGCAAATTAGTCTGACCCTGGCCCAGTGCATCATGGGAACAGGGCAGACCAAACTACCAAGCCAATTCTTATACTGGAAAGGAAACAAGCTACCGGGGACCGGTTTCTGGCATTTCAGCCATCTTCGGCCCGGCTTGCTTGAATCCTGATGGTGCAATGAGCAAGGGACTCACATCTGAGTATACCCTTCCACGCTTATGGTGAACAAAAATGATTCAGAAAAGGGGGTGGTGATGAACAGAGTGTCTGAATTAAGCAGACCACTCTTACCCAGTCCAAAGATCAGGGCCTGATCCATCACCGTTTTTTAGCTCACTGCACCATCCCAGCTCAGAACTTGGCTACATGCAAATTAGTCTGACCCTGGCCCAGTGCATCATGGGAACAGGGCAGACCAAACTACCAAGCCAATTCTTATACTGGGAAGGTGAAGAATTGGCTTGGTAGTTTAGTCTGCCCTGTTCCCATGATGCACTGGGCCAGGGACAGACTGATTTGCATATAGCCAGGTTCTGAGCTGGGAATGTGCAGTGAGATAAATAACGGTGACCTGATCTTTGGACTGGGTAAGAGTGGTCTGCTTAATTCAGACACTCTGTTCATCACCACCCCCTTTTCTGAATTGGAATAGTTTATGAACATAAGTAGTCTAAGCGGTTTCCCAGAGGGGTAAAAGCCAGCATTACAATTGCCGAACTGAGCTCTGTTCAGTGTATCAACCTTGAAAGGATAAAAGGCAAGGTTGCTGCTGCAATGGTCCAAATTAGTGACCCGTAGTTTAAACCTGAAGCTAATGCTGAAATGGCAGCGCTGGGATGTTAAGGATGTTCACTGTGAGCACTGTGAACTCACACAACACCCATAAGGTGAGAATGATGTTGGAAAATGAGCTGTGAAACGAAAATTATTTACTTCTCCTTAAGATCGCAGTGGAAATCACAGAAAACATTTAACAATACTTTGGGCTCAAAAGACCATAATGGACACAACAAGTTGGGCAATAGTAACAACTGCTTTTAACACTGCAATACCAGTGCAATAAAATGACAAACATCAGCTTAACAAGCACTTTATTAAAATCAAAATATTATTTTCATTGGACAATAAAGGACTACAGAGTGACAATAAGGCGATTTGAACCCCATTTGATGCGTCTTACAAGGAATAAAATATTTTTTTTTATTAAGGCATGTAGTAGCACCTCATCTGAAGAAAAGCTGTAAATACAATAAATGCAAGTGTAGGTTAGTGCCCAGAGATGCCTGCAGGTGGGGTCAGACTGGGGTAGAAAATAGGCCATAGGCACCAAAATAAAAGTGTCCCTCACTAATGATTGAGATAAGTAAAAATGTGGTCCACATTTGTAAATTGGTGCAATTTTATGCTTGTTAAACATGCTGTGTAGGCGCCTTGCAGTTTATGGAAGGCTACATGCATCTGTGAATGCTACAGGCAGTGTTTGGGCTAATATCTATGAAATCCACAATAAAACTGTCCCATCAGACCATAAACAGACCTGCAAACATTGTGAAAGCTAATAGGTCATACCTATGCGAGATCGTTTGCCTGTGTTAATGTTTTTTTACTCTGGCGTTAGCCAAGATCTTTTGGTTTTGCTATAGTATGAATAATATATTAGTAAGTTGTTGTGTTATTCACATTTTGCAATGCATATAGCATGGGGCAGTGGGCCTGCCTACTTAGGCCACTGGTTAACTTCACTTCGACTTACCGCATTTTGCATTCTCACTTCCACACATAGGCTAATTCTCTTCAGTGCTAATGTTTTTAGCTTAAGCCTCGGTAGCACACATGCGCTGCCTCTTGACATAAAGTTTAGATGGACATTGTGAGGTTTGCTAGGACCTGTGAGGTGTGTATTCAGCATATCACAGGTGAGAAACTAGAAGGGCCAACTCAACCTTTTATCATTCAAGGACCACTAAGAACAGTGATAACAGTGATTGGGTGATCGTTACAGTTGCTAGAGCGAGACAAGGACACCAACAGTGTGCAGTGCTTTGTAAAAAATGTGTATCTGCTTCCAATAATAAGCTTTTCACTAAGTACCTACGCAACTTGTTTTTCTCCACGGCCAATGGAAGTTAAAGAAATGGCACAATGTTTGTGGGTTTAAGATTGTAAAAGTATTTCATGATTATTTCCTGAAAATATTATTCAAATTTCATATATGACTCTGGGCCAAATGTACGATGTTCGATTGTTTTTGCATGTGCAAACAGGTTTACAAACCTGTTTGCACATACAAAAACCAATAGGGGTATGTGCCATTCCAAAACAGCGAGTCGCAATTTATTTTGGAATTGCGAATGGTTAATAGGAAGGGGGTTCCCTTCCTAATAGCGAGCGCAACCCCATGTACAAATGTTTTGCAAATTACCACCCTCTTCAAGAGGGTAATAATGGGGTCGCAAAAGTGAAGGGGTCCCCAATGGACCCCTTACTCTGTGCAAATGCAGGGAAAATTTTTATTAAGGGCAGGCAGTGGTCCAAGGGAACACTGCCTGCCCTTAAAAAATAAAACAAAAACGTTTCATTCTTTTCATTTTTAAACGCACCCTGTTTTCCTTAAAGCAAGATGGGCTGCATTTAAAAATAACTGCTTCATTTAAAGCAGTCCCAGACACGGAAGTCTGCTGAGCCGAGCAGGCCACCATATCTGGGAGTGCCTGCCATTCTCAATTGGGTCGTAAATTGCGAGAGGCATATTAATATTCATGAGCCTCTCAATTTGCGACCCCATTGGGAATCGCTAACAGTGTGTTACACACTGTTATACATCCAAAATAGTGCCTCGCAAATTGCGGTTCCCAAATAACTCGCAATTTGCGAGGCGCTATTTTGGGCGTTGTACATCTGGCCCTTATTTACTAATAACAGTGGAAACATGCATGGGAACCATACATGAGTGCTGATGTTGTTTCTCCAATCAAGCACTAGAGTGCACAGCAAGAGTGCCAAGGTCACACCAGTGGTAGCAATGCACAGGCCAGGACTATTCCATAGAACTTTTACCAGCACGTAGGTATTTTTCGTCCCATAGATCCTGTTCCACGATTAGACCGGTCCATTCCCACGGATCATGCTCCAACCCTCACTGGAAGGTCAGTCACTTCGATGAATGAGGTCCGCCCTTCCTGCCCTCATAAGGATTCATGGCGCTCCTCATGGTACGTGTTGCTGAAGAGGATCCAGCCATTGGCCAAGGACTGGTCCATCATGCAGCTTCTGCAGGCATCAGGCAGGCGTTGAGGGTAACAAGGTGAGTGTGGAGAGGACTTAAGAGGTCATGGCTGACCTGGGATGGAGTCAATAACCAGAAACAGTGGTTCCTGTGGAGAAAATATATTCATAATAGACAATATTAATGTGCACAATGGCAATCAAGAGGTGTAATGAGGATGTCAAAAGGAGAAGCAAGACCATATACAACGCAATTCTTATAAATTTAAAATATTTATATACATAAAACATCACAGTTATATCCAAAAAGTGCATAGTGTCCCCAAGTGACCATGAAACCTACAAAACAGTGCATAACACTTTGGGTCATAGAGCAATTGTTTCCATAATAACAAAAGTCGACCATCAAATTAATGCATAATAAGCAGAGATTTCTAACATGATAGTGTAGACTGGTAAATGGGTCGCTTTAAGATATTGTTGGCGGCGTTTCAACCCTGTTTCCAGTGGGGGGTCTCTTCAGGACCTAGCAATGCAGGGATACTGGGGTGAGTCAGGGTGGGGCCAGAACCAGCTGAGGCTGCAATAAATGCTAATTCGCAACATGATAATTGCCTGAGAGAGGAAAATGCTGCCAAAGTGACAGAAGTACAAACCCAGGAAGCGAAGATATAGGAAGGATACTGATGTGGGACCCAGCCGTGAACTAAGAAAAATGACAAAGAGGTGGCAATGAGACCTCATTAAAAAAACGAATACACAAGACTGATTCCTTATTTTTTTAGAATCACGTCTAATATTACACGTATTGCCATGGGATCCTGTGCTTAAATATATACCATACGGATCGCCGTTTTTATGATAAAGAATGCTGGTAACTGAACAAAGCATATACCAAGACTGTCCTTCCCCTCATTGGGTTTTTTACTATTGTCCTTCATCATTATTGATCATCTTGTGGTGGTGAGCCTCAGCAAGGCCTACCAGTGCAACGGATTCGCCCTTCTCTGCACAGAGTCCTCAGTCCAATAGGAAGAAGTTGGCACAGAAACTGGAATAGAAAATACAGAGTTTAATAAACCTCATGAGGTGGAACTACATTCACACAGCACCCTTCGGTAATGTATGAAGTAGCACACTAAATGGAAGGAGCTTGGTCCTTTTATACCCACACAGGGGCTCAAATGAAGGCGGTACAAGTACAAAATGCTGGTTTTAGGTACATATATGGTCATACAGAAAATGCACAGTCAACAAGTGGGAGGAGCTAACAGTGGCTGTTTTTGGCAAGCACATCCTGACAGTTACATTCTAGTGGCAGCTGCAAAGACAGCTGCAAGCTCAACTGAGCATGTGCGAAGGTGTAAGATGCAAAATATATCTCATCTAGAGGCAGATTTCAAGAGCAGTTAACAGGAAGGTAGGACAGAGCACATGGCGAGCGCATGGTAGCACATGGCAAACAAAATGGCTAACAGAAATACAAAATGGATTCCACAAAACGGACAAGATAGTCTCTAAATATTGGATGTCTTCTGCTAATGCTTAATCTAATGGCTGCCAAATTACTACAGATGACCCTTTCAGCATTAGCTGAAGACATTCGTTCGTCTGGGGTAATCTAGATATGCATCCTGTACATTTATGCTCATAATATCAGTGATCTCTTTGTTAAGCATTTGTTGTGCTTTAATTTCTGCAATATTTCTCTTGGCAGGTGTACAAGCAGTGATGCATATGGAGCAAAGCAAAGGACCACATTGTATACAAGCACAGCATGTAAATAATATCGCCAACAGTATACATAAATAGGGCTCCCGGTTTTCCGTTTTTACGAATATTTACATATAAATACAGACGGAAAACTATATTTCCTTTGTCTGTATTTATATTTAGAAACGGCAAAAGACTGGCAAATGTTGCTGCGCTGCCGCTACATTAATTCATTTTCATCCCTTCCAATCACAGTCTTTTGGCACCCTCATGTGGACAAATTGGCACAGGGTCTTTCAAGGACGGCCGCTCACCTGAGCCAATCCTCGTCGGAATCAAGCCTATGTGTGTGGGCGTGCCAATTCCATGCTTGATGGCCCACTTAGCATGAGGTTAACAAACTAGGGGGAGGGGGGGCGGGATAGAGGTCAGACCGACTCAAGAGCCATGATGATTCTGTCCCCCACCTGCCTTCACACTGCTCCGGTCTCGCCCTCATAACTTTTTCTCTTTATTTGGGGGCTCACCTGACTTTATTTCTTCTATCCCTGCCCGGTATGAAGACGCCTTCCTGCCACCATCAGGTTTTGCAACTGCACCGGCCCTTCTCAACCTTCGGCATCTCCAGGGCTTTGCCACTCGAGCTTTGCACCAGCCTTCTGCCATTTCTACAGGAAAGGTAAGAGGATTTCCCCTGATCCCCCCCACCCTATGCCCCAGAAGCAGCAGAGAATCGTGTTCTCCGTCATCATGTGGGTGAGGGGGAGGTGGGGGCTGTTATCGTTTATTTTCTAAATTACTGTGTGTGCTGAATGCCACAGGGTGCCTTGTCAAGAACAGAAAAGCTTACTAGTTTATAGCGGTAGTGGAGGGAAAGGGACCGCCGTCGCACTTTTCCACGATTGATGGTCTACTTAGCATGAGTTTAACCGACTGGGGGAGGGGGGGAATAGGGGTCTTATCGACTCTAGAGGCATTGGCAAATATCCCAGAGTCAACCCTGAAATGATGCCATGAATCGGATATATTTGCTGCCCCTGAGATGATGTGGGGGACGCCTCTGCGCTGTAGGATACCAAGGGTAGGAGGAGAACCAGGCGTGCCCTGGGATCAGACCTGGTCATTCCTTCAAGGCCTCCCCCCTGGGCCAGGGTGCCAGAAACGGATGCTGTTGGGCTTGCATTGAGAAGAGCTGGCCATCAAGCCCTGTGGCTGGCAAATACAATGCACGTCCTCTCCTTCCGTGGCCTGCCCTCCGCCCAGAGTGCCAATGCCACAAGAAAGCAAGAGCTAATGAAGGGAATCAACAGTACCTACTCACTCACCACAGGCTAGAGGTGAAGTCCTCTGCCTCAATTTGTGTTTGCCGCCCGGCACTCTCGCCTACTGTGCTATATACTATGCTTTACTGCTTGTCACACTGAAGAGATGGACAAGAAGCCCAGATGTTGTATTTGGGTTTCAGAGATGGGTTTAGGATCGCCTACTTAGCATGAGATTAACAAACTGGGGGGGTGGGGAGCGGGATAGAGGTCCGACTGACTCAAGAGCCATGATGATTCTGTCCCCCACCTGCCTTAACACAGCTACGGCCTCGCCCTCATGACTTTTTCTCTTTATTTGGGGGCTCGCCTGACTCTATTTCTTCTCTCCCTGCCCGGTATGAAGACGCCTTCCTGCCACCATCAGGTTTTGTACCTGCACCGGCCCTTTTCGACGTTCAGCATATCCAGGGCTCCCCCACTCAAGCTCTGCACCAGCCCACCGCCATTTCTACAGTCAAGGTAAGAGGATTTCCCCTGCCCCCCCTATGCCCCAGCAGCAGCAGAGGATTGTGTTCTCCATCATCATGTGGGTGAGGGGGAGGTGGGGGCTGTTGGCGTTTATTTTCTAAATTACTGTGTGTGCTGAATGCCACAGGGTGCCTTGTCAAGTACAGAAAAGCTTAATAGTTTACAGCGGTGGTGGAGGGAAAGGGACCGCCGTTGCGCCATTCCACGATTGATGGCCAACTTAGCATGAGGTTAACAGACTAGAGGGGGGCGGGATAGGGGTCAGAAGGACAGCTGTTAGCCCTTGAAAATCAAGTGAATTACTAGTTCTGAAAACATTGCGCAGCCTGTATTCTAACCTGCCCCAGAATGAAATATTTTCCAGGCTTCCCCGTGACATGCCTTTGCAGCATGCTTCCAAAGGCACATTATTTTAGAGTTCTCATTAATTTCCAGCGGCACATGTAGCCCTAATTATCTGCCATAAGGCTGGCACTTCACAGCCTCACCAGCTTCTTGCAGGGAAAGTCTTGGCCTGTAGATTTGTGGTAGGAGCTGTTTAAATGGGTTAACTACACACAAGCAGTTTTGTCACTGGTTGCTGCATGCTTGATGAGAAGTGATTAAAGGGAAATTCAGCCAGCAGCGGCCAGTATGTAGACATCACTGGTCTTCCAAGGCCGAGATGCAGTTTCATGCTCTCATCACACCAGTGGTTCCCATATTTAGCATTTGTTTCCCATTTTACTAAACGGTTACAGCTTATTACATTATTTAATGTAACCTATAGATATACATGTTTATGTAAGTTTTAATATGTGTTATTGAAATTAAAATACATTCACAAAGTGCGATGAATTTCTAATCATAGAATGTCCTAATATCCTTAAAAGTGGAATTGCAAGCCAATTTTCTCCCAGCCATGGAGTTTCTGTGATCAGCAATTCTCCTCCCTTTTTCCACAAGAGTAGATCAAAAATGAAATGCAAAATATCCTAGTTTGCAACAAAGGACTACAAGGTGTAGGAGTCACATGACAACCATACTAGTAGGCAGCAAAGTTTAATAGTGATTGGTCTGGAGAAACAAACTCAAAATGTAAAACTTAATACCTTAACGTATACCTTGCAATTTGCATACAGCTCTTACGTGACAGTTAATAGCTCACTGTTCTATGTTAATATTTTTACTTAACAATAGAGTCTCTCTGACAAAAGATTTGAATCCGGTGGGTCCACTCGGCCTTTCATCCTAATCAGATCGATAAAACGCCTAGTTTTAAGTCAGTATGTTGTACACCTACGGTGAGGGTAACTCTTCACAGCAAAAGCACATCATAAAACAAACAGAAGATACTTCGCCTCCTATCTCACAGTGAAGACGTTGAACAACCTCCCACTCCAGCTCCAGACCGCCCCTTCTATTCTGGAATTTTAAAATGATCTTAAGACCTGGCTATTTAAATGAGTCTCTCAGACCCTGCAAGTGCCTAGACACCCTCTCGGGTGATTAGCTTAGCTCTATAAATCAACTTATTAAGTGAGTGTGTGAATATATCAATGAAGAAACAATTGCTATATGTGAACATATTTTGATAAAGAAGAAACTATTTGCAACTAAAAATTTACAAGCTAAGATAAACGGGAAACATTGATGGATTTGAAATCCTACATACCCAATTCTGCAGTGCAGATAATGGCTTAGTGTTTTGTCATGGTCACATACAGTATTTTAAACATCAAACAAATGGCTGCTTAGTTGTTGAATCCTTACATTTATAGAGATGGGCCGCAAACGCAAGGACATTAACGCTTACGTACAGGAGTATGCAGAATTTGAAGCCGTATCCCTTAAAGGGAAGAAAATGTTCACCTGCAAGTCATGTCGAACAACTGTTGACATTGAAAACAGGGCAGCAGATAATATCAAAGCCCACCTGAGCAGCAAAACCCACAAGAGACTTTCTGCTTCAGTTGTAAAGAAGGCCCGCATGGAGCAAAAGACCATGGAGCAATGCACAACTCTTGCACGCCAAAATATTGAAGAGGCTGCTGATATCCCGCACATGTTTGTGAAAGCTCTGTGTGAAAGTGGGATTACACTTCACCAGACTGATTGTCCAATTGGAGACCTGATTAGGCAGCTGTGCCCTGCAGCAAGGACAATGTGCAAATCCAGCCAACTGTATGAGAAATATCTCCCCGTGTTTGAAGCACAGCTGGGAAACATACGTCAAGCTGTAGCAAATATCCCTATCTCATTAACAATTGACAAAACCACAGAGATGCATGATGACCCAGCCATTGGAACATTGGTCACATATTACTGTGATGATGAAGAAAAGGGTCGCCGCTCAGCCTTAGTCGACATCACTGTATCTGATGGGTGTAATTCTGATAAAATTGCCTTAATTGTATACAGTGTGCTTCAAAAGTTGGGTAAATCATGGCATGATCTTGTTGCAATATGTTCTGATTCTGCATCCTATATGACAAAAGCAGTAACTGATTTGCGCGCTGCTCAGAGGATTATTTCCATCCATGTAAAAGATCAATGTCATCTTATACATGCTGCTGTTTCCTATGCTCTGACTCGGACTGAGAACCGGGACATGTATGATTTTGTTATAAAGGAGCAGTATTTAAGTATGTGCGAAACTTAAAACACATTTATTCACAAGGAAATGTAGATGAAAGAATGAGATATCCAAGGGCAGTTGTTGTGATCCGATGGTTCAGCTGGTATGAGGGAGCAGTAAGACATTGGGAAATAGGGCACTACTTCCTTGCTTTTGTAAACAATGAAGAAGCCACTGGATCAAAAATTGATCACCTACGTAAACTCCTTGGCCCCAACAGTGCAAACCATCAATCTTTCTATGTCAAGTTGCATTTCATTGTTAAAACCCTCACTGGTTTCATCAACATTCAGAAAAAGCTCGAGTCAGAAGATAAACATGCCCACCAAATATATTCAGCCATAGATGTTTACATGACTTTGGCTTTGGAGCAAGACTATACGCAAGACCCAATGATCGCCAGAATATTGCAAATTTTACCACAAAAAAAGCAAATGCTCTAATAAAGGAGATGATTACTTTTAAAGATGCATTTAAAAACAAGTGGGATGCTGTCCTAGCTCGTAACATAACTGGGCAAATGAGTTACAGCTCTTTTTGCAATAGGGTTACAATCCTGGACCCATTCAAAAAAGTTCAGTTTAGTAAGGATTTCAATGATTACAAAGATTTATTTATGTTGGTTGGAGCTTTTGATGATGTAATGAATGTTGTAGAAGAGGAATTCAAGAAATATATAATGCACCCTATCCCACAAAAATACATCAGTGCAATGACATACTGACGTTCTCAGAAGCAAGAATGGCCAACAATGTGGAATCTTTCTTTGAATCTCTTGGTCATTCCAGTATCATCAGCAAATATTGAACGGGTTTTCAGTGGTCTTCATTTCATTAACAAACCAGAAAGAGCCTAGTTGTCCACAAAGTCTCTTGAAATGCACATGTGCTTGTACTAAAATGGCAAAGTTTTCAAATGAATATATTGTGTTGACCAATAACAACCGGGCGCAGGTGTGCATTGTCAATTTAAATAAATGTGAAAAAATACTCACTGTAGCTTCGTCTTTTGCTTGTGGCAAAAATAAATGTGGCTAAATACAGAAAAAATGCCCAAAAAATAAATATGTATAAATACAGACGGAAATGGCAAAAAAATGGACACCATAAAACCGGGAGCCCTACACATAAAATAGTCAGTAATTTCCAGCCCCAGAGTAGCAAATAGTGTCCAGAACCAGGTCGAAAAAGTCCATGTACCAGTCTGTGGGTGAATTTCTGCAGCAATCTTATGCAGTTTTGATATTGCGTCATATACTGAAGGTGAGTGATCTGGTATGAACACGCAACAGCTGCTGCCGATGATGCGACATGCACCACCTCGATCAGCCAAAATCACGTAAAGCACCATTCTGTTTTGGAGTGCAACAATCCTTGCAATTTGTAGTTCCTCTGTAATTTTCCCAAGTGCTATTGCTGTCTGATTGGTAACGGCTTCCACAACACGAGTCAATCTCCTTATTTTCCTACTGTTCAATGCAGCACCCACAAAGAAAAACAAACCCAAATTAAAATCTACATATTGTTGCAGAGTGTTATCAGTCTGATCAGCCTCATCTGTACTTAATGTTCTTTTGTATCTGTTCTTGGAGATATCATTATATAGTTTCAAGTCCTGTTGATACAATGGAGGGGCCAAGAACACAAGGGGTAACAAGAATGATACATAATATACCCCAGACCATCCAATGGGGAATTGATAATATCCCTTATTACCGCATACAAAGTAAATATAATGCAAGGCTGTAAAAGTGCTGTTGTTGGCAGCTTCAATGGTTAGAATTACAGTACATTCACTACTCCCCACTGGAATTCTCCCATCACTTCTAATACATAAATCTGCTTTGGCTCTTGTCACAGAAATTACAAAAGGTCCATTGTTCTTGGTATTTTTCATATTTGTAAAGACATATGGAGTCGAAATATTGTCAGGTTTATACTCTTCCCATTCCGAATTAAGTTCCTTTAGCTTGCGGATAACCTTCTTTATCTAGATTGCATACTTTATTCAGACGAAAGTTAATCCCACCTACTGAAGGCTTTCCAGAAGCAAACAAAAGTGCATGCCAAGCTTGACATGAACCATTATGGGAAAACGGCAGAGGAATAAAAGGTGTTCCTCCCTTTTTCTGGTGAGCAGGTATCATCCCACACACCCAACAGTTGGTGGTATTTGTGGCATTATGACTATGATGTAGCATCTGGATGAATGTATTATTTACGTAGGATTGTCGATGCTTCTGCTCATGGTAGGGAAGCGTGAAGTAGTGGTGTTCCATTGGTACTGTAGTAATGGCAACAAAAAGCTGTTGAGCAGGAGCCACTTTATCAACAAACCAGGTGATCATTGCCATAACCACCAGAGCAACAACTAACCCTACAGCACAAACAATTCTTTTGTTATGCATTTTAGCAACAGCTATAATTGATCTTTCTACAAATTCGTTAAAATATTCGTTGGAGCTCTTATCCCTGGGAGCCGCTGATTTCTTCACCACGGGCCAAGACGGGTGTCACTACACTACGCAGGACTGATCCCCCACTTGCCACATCGGCTCTCCGTTTCAATAACCCAGGGCGGTAGCTCAACCAGTCTTTTTCGGCAAAGCAGATTCTTTCCTTGGTCTCAGCAGATATTGGGATTCTCCAGCGATCGTGTGGTCCGGGAAGCCTTCCGCAGATTCGTCAGGTGAGATAGCTTGACCTTTCTCCGTCTACAGAATCTCTCGATGGTCGGTCAACACAGCAGGTTCCACCAAGGCAGGCGACACAGGTTTGCAGTGTGTGCAGTTCTTCTTGTTCGTCACTCGAACTGCTGTCCTTGTTGCTAGGAGCACCTGCTCCGGTCCTCGCCACTTCGGATCCAAACTGTTCGATCTGTCGAAGACATTGACCGTCAAGTGGTTGCCAGGACAGAGTTCATGGGCTTCACCTTTAGATGTGTCAGGAAGCGCTTCTCGTACCTGTTGATAAATAGAGATCAAACTGTTGTTTAACTGTGCCAAATAATCATTATTCAGAAGACATGGAACATCATGTATGGGGCGTGGCTTAGGAACTCCCCAAATGTTCATTGATGTCCCAAATACAATTTCATATGGGGTAAGGTCAGATCGTGAATGTGGCACCGATCTTATGGATGACAATGCCAAGGGTAGTGCATCTGGCCACTTCACAGACGTGGAAGCAAGTATTTTCGCTAATTTCAATTTCAAGGTAGCGTTGTACCTCTCCACTAATCCTGCTGATTGCCGGTGGAAAACTGCATGGAATTTCAGTTTGATCCCAAATCCTTTCAGGACATGTTCAACAACTTGCCCAATAAAATGAGGTCCGTTGTCACTCCATAAAAGCTTACAAACACCATATCTAGGGAAAAACTCCTTTAGAAGCACCTTCGCCGTGGTGAGAGCAGTATTATCCTTTGTAGGGTATGCCTCTATCCATTTACTGAAGGCACATACCACTAGGATATATTTGAGATTATTGGAGCATTCAAGTTGGATGTAATCCATCTGCAAACCTTCAAAAGGTGCGGTTGGTGTAGCAAACCCTCCTGTACGAGTTTGTGTCCATTTTCCAGAATTATACTGCCAACAGATAAAACAGGACTGTGCTACTCTTTTAGCTGTGCTGGCAATTTCAGGATGCTCCCAAACTTGTGTAAGCAATTTAGGTATTGCTAGAGCTCCAACATGTGCCAGCCCATGTGCCATTTGAACCATAGGTTGTATATAGGCTGCAGGCAATTTCCACTTATTCTTTTCTTTGTTACGCCAACAGCCCTCATCTTCTAACATTCCTTATTTAGACCATTGCTCAAGATCGTCCACAGAGGCAGATCTCTGTATATCCAATACTTCCTCTCTATCATTATGCCAACGCTCAGCTTGTGATTTCACTACGTACATGGATGTAGTGCTTCGCTGCATCGCAGTCTCACGGGCTACGCGGTCAGCAAGGGCATTGCGTTGTCCTATTTTCTCAATGATTTTCTTGTGCGCGCTACACTTCATAATAGCAACTCTCTTTGGGTATGTAAGTGCAGTCAAGAGATTATGCACTAATTCTCAGTGCATTATCTGCACCCCGTGGGATCTAAGAAAGCCTCATTCCTTCCAGAGTAGGCCAAAATCATGGACCACTTCAAAAGCATAACAGCTATCCGTGTAGATGTTCACACACAAGTCAGTGCTAAGCTATTAATTCAACTGCTTGAGCCGACTTCTGTGGATTTCACGCTGTTTCCACTACTGTCTCAAGTGTATTAATTGCATAAGAAGCTGAAGTCGTGCCATCTGGTAACTTCAAACAGGACCCATCAACCCACAGTTCCCCATCTACATCTGTAAGGGGCGTATCTTGACAATCGATGTGACCCTTTGTCTGTTCTCAGTAAGGAATATACAATTGTGAGGCTCCTCTGACTGAGACTGAGTCACAGGATATGGCAACAAAGTGGTTGGGTTCCGTATCGAGCAACTCTTCAAGGTAATATGAGGTGCTAACAGTGTAAATTTATTTTCTGTCAGGCGAGCACTAGTTAAGTGTTGTGTCTTAGTCTAATTCACAAGGGCATAAACTGCCAGGGGGACTAGCACCAACAGTTTTGGTGACAGAACTATCCCTTCACTCTGACGTATGGACACAGCTGTTGCTGCATCTGAACCAAAGCACCCAGGTAATGCACGAGCAACAGGATCAAGAACTGCAGAAAAATATGCACAGGGGCGCTGCTTATGCCTGTGTGTCTGTACTAAAACTGACAATGCACACCCATCTTTCTCATGTAGATAGAGTGTATAAGCCTTTGTGTAATCTGGAGTGCCTAACACTGGTGCAGAACAAAGAGCTTAATGTAACTGATGAAAAACATTCTGACATTCATCTGTCCATGGAAGGGGCACTGGAGTGTCTTTAGTCAAAAGCGCTATCAGGGGTTTAACAATGTGTGAGAAACCCAATATCCATTGCCTACAAAACAAAGTCAATCCAATAAATGCACGGACATCTTTCTGAGTAGAAGGTACTGGTGTGTCTAAAATTGCTTGAATGCGATCTGGTGTCAGTGCACGGCCCTCCTTACACAGAAGGTGACCTAAGTAGATTACCTTTGGTCTACAATATTGCAATTTATTTCGTGACACTTTATGGTGGTGTGTAGCAAGAAAAGAAAGCAAAGACTAAGTACACTCTTCACATAGTTCAGGTGTATCGGCTGCCAACAAGATGTCATCGACATATTGAATGAGAGCCACCCCTTTGTAAGACGAAAGAATCAAGTTGTCTTTTCAGTGCTTGGCTATAGATCCTAGGACTCTCAGTGTACCCTTGAGGAATTCTACTAAATCGATTATTTAAAGTGAAACCGAACAAATATCGGCTATCGGGATGAATAGGAATAGAGAAGAAAGCATTCTTCAAATCAATTACAGAAAATGTAGTTGCTGTTGGAGTGACTAGGGTAAGTAATGTCGTTATGTCAGAAACCACGGGGTACTGTGGTACTACAATCTTATTAACTTCTCTCAAGTCAATGATGAATCTGTAAATCCTAGTGTCAGTATCTTTTTTCAAAATGGGAAGAATCGGACTATTACAAACATAACCTTTATTTTCAACTCTTTAGACTTTTTATCCTTATTACTTTTAGCTTCTAACTCTTGTCGCTCATAATACTGAGCCATAATTAGAAGATAAACGGGAGAAGAGGTAGTCCATGAACTTTCTCTCGCCTTTAGGCGACTAGCTATTCCTGGCAAAAGGTTTTCAACATATTTATCGACAAACAGAGGCCTACCCGTGTCATCTGTCAATTACTGGCCACTAAAATTGTGGAATGCTTCTTCAAAGCGTGTGAAGAAGTCGGAAACTGATTCATCTACCTTTTGCTTGCAAGATGCTAACTCTGTCCAATCTATCTTTTTAGGGGGAATGATCGTCTTTAACTTAACTAATATAGCTGCCGGAAGATTTAAAATTAACTGACATGGTTTCTCTGCAGGTTCTCTATTTTCCTCTAACTGCTCTAAATCTTTCCACAATGCTCCAAATGTCGCACGATCATCAACTTTACGCACAGTTCTCCACATATCAGGCGGTAATATTAGTCCAAAAACAAATCAATATCAGGCAAAGTCATAGTACAAGAGCTAATGGCACCCTCAACTTCCTCATAAAAAGCTGCTGGATTTTTGCGCGGATCAAGCAATAACATCTGCTCTATTCCAAGGAGTGTAAAACCAATTATAAATAAAATACCCTTTTGCATCTGTAGAAGTCTTATCATCACTTCTACACATTCGCTTAGGAGGAACATGTAAAGGCGCGGCTTCACGCATGGGTTTCACATTAATTACAATATTCTTATCTGTTTCAGGAGTAGAAGTTCATGCCATGTTGATTCGGGATGTTGGTACAGCTGCATCTGCTGCCTTTTTCTCCTCTCGCAAACGGGCTGCGTCAACACACAGTTTAACCAAGCGTCTGATCATGTCAGCCACCTGGGAGAAGACGAAAAGACCTTCATGTAGTTGTTTACAATCAGCTGCTACATCATCAGGCTCCATTTCTACCGAATATTTTCTAAACCGTTCAATAACCTCTGCGGCAAATGTATCGGTAAACTAGATTTGCTCCCTTTCCTGCCAATCTTTTATACTATCTAAAAGTTCAGAAGCAGCTTTAGTACTAATAACGGCTTCACGCGCAGTGGATCAAATCTCAGATGCACGTTCAGCAGATAACATTGAGCGAGTTTCTCGAGCTTTGTCCTGATCTGTAGAAGAGTCCTCATCTGATTCCTGCGGAGCAGAAGGAAGAGTATACGGAGGTTGACAACAATCTAATAGGAGAGAATCATCTTCTGATTTATTAAGACTAGATTAAAGAAGTCTACGAACAGTGTATTGACCCTTTACCTGTAAATGACGCTCCCTATCTTCCCTCTCTTTATGGACACAGCTGTTGCTGCAACTGAACCAAAGCACCCAGGTAATGCACGAGCAACAGGATCAAGAACTGCAGAAAAATATGCACAGGGGCGCTGCTTATGCCTGTGTGTCTGTACTAAAACTGACAATGCACACCCATCTTTCTCATGTACATAGAGTGTATAAGCCTTTGTGTAATCTGGAGTGCCTAACACTGGTGCAGAACAAAGAGCTTGATGTAACTGATGAAAAACATTCTGACATTCATCTGTCCATGGAAGGGGCACTGGAGTGTCTTTACTCAAAAGCGCTATCAGGGGTTTAACAATGTGTGAGAAACCCAATATCCATTGCCTATAAAACAAAGTCAATCCAATAAATGCACGGACATTTTTCTGAGTAGAAGGTACTGGTGTGTCTAAAATTGCTTGAATGCGATCTGGTGTCAGTGCACGGCCCTCCTTAGACAGAAGGTGACCTAAGTAGATAACCTTTGGCCGACAATATTGTAATTTCTTTCGTGACACTTTATGGTGGTGTGTAGCAAGAAAAGAAAGCAAAGACTAAGTACACTCTTCACATAGTTCAGGTGTATCGGCTGCCAACAAGATGTCATCGACATATTGAATGAGAGCCACCCCTTTATGTAGGATGAAAGAATCAAGTTGTCTTTTCAGTGCTTGGCTATAGATCTTAGGACTCTCAGTGTACCCTTGAGGAATTCTACTAAATTGATTATTTAAAGTGAAACCGAACAAATATCGGCTATCTGGATGATTAGGAATTGAGAAGAAAGCATTCTTCAAATCAATTACAGGAAATGTAGTTGCTGTTGGAGGGACTAGGGCAAGTATTGTTGTTAAGTCAGAAACCACGGAGTACTGTGGTACTACAATCTTATTAACTTCTCTCAAGTCAATGATGAATCTGTAAATCCTAGTGTCAGTATCTTTTTTCAAAATGGGAAGAATCGGACTATTACAAACATTGTAAGGGACTTCTTCCACAAACCCCATTTTAATCAAATAATGGAAAATGCGTGTGAGTGCTTCTTCTCCTTCTCGAGAAATGTTATACTGAGGCAGTCTTGTCAATTAAGCACCCTCATTGACACTAATATGCACTGGCAGAATAACCATTTGTCCTACATCAGTGTCTGAAGTAGCCCACAAAGCACTAGGCAGTGAAGCTAATGCAGTATCTTCTTTAACCAAACAAGATTTCTCAGTCATGGGGTAGTTGTCATTCAAAATAACACGCACTCCTTCAGGAGAACATCGTATCGTAGCCCTGAAATACTTGAGCATATCAAGATCCACAATATTGTCTGGTGTGTTCGGAGAGAGCAAAAATAGACATGGAGCAGTAAACTTATCAACATGGAATGCGAGTGGTTGTGACAATGGGCTAAGGGAAGGCGTTCCATCGAACCCTCTTGATGTAATGGTTGAGCCAGACAGGGGAGCTCTTGGAACCAATTTTTTAGATAAGGCGCTATGAGTAGCTCCTGTATCAACATAGGGGCCCCTCTGATCTACTGGAACTTCAACTGATTCCTTAGCCCATCCTAGGCAATCCTATGCATAAGCAGAATCTTGAAAATTAGACGGCACATAGTCGGACATTTGATATTGGTTCCTTCTGTCAAAAGTGTTAAACCCATCCTGCCCACATGTATTAGCATCAAACCTAGCGCGATCATTCATGCTTCCTCTAGGCCCTGAGTATCCTGAATGACTTCTCATTTGTCCTCGACCACGTGGACACTGCTGAGCACACAGTACTAGACAATCAGAAAGCCAATGTCCAAATTTCTTGCACTACGCACACTGATCAACAGACAAATTCGAACGAGTATAGGAAAGAAAGGACGAACCATAAGATCCACGTCCACCTCTATCATTACCTCTAGAAGGCGGGCCATAAGCTTGAGCCAACATAACCTTTATTTTCAACTCTTTAGACTTTTTATCCTCATTACTTTTAGCTTCTAACTCTTGTCGCTCATAATACTGAGCCATAATTAGGAGATAAATGGGAGAAGAGGTAGTCCATGAACTTTCTATCGCCTTTAGATGACTAGCTATTCCTGGCAAAAGGTTTTCAACATATTTATCGACAAACAGAGGCCTACCCGTGTCATTTGCCAGTGACTGGCCACTAAAATTGTGGAATGCTTCTTCAAAGCGTGTGAAGAAGTCGGAAACTGATTCATCTACCTTTTGCTTGCAAGACGCTAACTCTGTCCAATCTATCTTTTTAGGGGGAATGATCGTCTTTAACTTAACTAATATAGCTGCCGGAAGATTTAAAATTAACTGACAAGGTTTCTCTGCAGGTTCTCTATTTTCCTCTAACTGCTCTAAATCTTTCCACAATGCTCCAAATGTCGCACGATCATCAACTTTACGCACAGTTCTCCACATATCAGGCGGTAATATTAGTCCAAAAATAAAATCAATATCAGACAAAGTCATAGTACAAGAGCTAATGGCACCCTCAACTTCCTCATAAAAAGCTGCTGGATTTTTGCGCGGATCAAGCAATAACATCTGCTCTATTCCAAGGAGTGTAAAACCAATTATAAATAAAATACCCTTTTGCATCTGTAGAAGTCTTATCATCTCTTCTATCACTTCTACACATTCCCTTAGGAGGAACATGTAAAGGCGCGGCTTCACGCATGGGTTTCACATTAATTACAACATTCTTATCTGTTTCAGGAGTAGAAGTTCATGCCATGTTGATTCGGGATGTTGGTACAGCTGCATCTGCTGCCTTTTTCTCCTCTCGCAAACGGGCTGCGTCAACACACAGTTTAACCAAGCCTCTGATCATGTCATCCACCTGGGAGAAGACGAAAAGACCTTCATGTAGTTGTTTACAATCAGCTGCTACATCATCAGGCTCCATTTCTACCGAATATTTTCTAAACCGTTCAATAACCTCTGCGGCAAATGTATCGGTAAACTAGATTTGCTCCCTTTCCTGCCAATCTTTTATACTATCTAAAAGTTCAGAAGCAGCTTTAGTACTAATAACGGCTTCATGCGCAGTGGATCAAATCTCAGATGCACGTTCAGCAGATAACATTGAGCGAGTTTCTCGAGCTTTGTCCTGATCTGTAGAAGAGTCCTCATCTGATTCATGCGGAGCAGAAGGAAGAGTATACGGAGGTTGACAACAATCAAATAAGAGAGAATCATCTTCTGATTTATTAAGAATAGGTTAAAGAAGTCTGCGAACAGTGTATTGACCCTTTACCTGTAAATGACGCTCCCTATCTTCCCTCTCTTTAATTTCCCTATTTTACATGTCCAATGCTTTCGCATGAATGCTCTTTCGCTGTTCTTTTTCAATAAAGGCTTGCAAACACTTCATTCGCTCACGCACTTCTTTCTCCCACATTCGCACACAGTCAAACAAATCTTGCCTAGCCTTTCGCTTAAACATTCGTTGCTCCACATTCTGAATCATTCACAAATCAAATGACCCATGCATAGGACAACGCAACTCAGGATCCTTACGAGTGTATTTATTCTATAACGTGCTGTACATTATAGAAGAAATACCATACTTAATATACATGTCCCTATTAGGCGTCCCCTCCAGGGGGGCGGTTGTGCTTCGTTGGGTTTCAAACTTGTACCACTACAAAAGCAACACATCCTACAAAGCGTGCTGGAAACAGGCATGCCAAAAATAGTGCAGAATATGCAGTATTATAATCAAAGTAGCGCTTAAGATACTCTTCGTACGTCGCGCCGTTCAAACAGATTCAAATAGAGAAAAATCTCCTCATTACCTGCCTATATAAATTGAAATTCATATATAAATTTCAAACAAATACTAATATTGACTAGTCTTTCAAACAAAAGCTGCAGTAAGTTTTACTAAACTACCTTACCAATCAAAGGCATCAAAAACCAACAGCAAGTGCCGCAGAACGGCTCTTACCAATCAAATGGTGTCCAGGTTCCAACTGCCAAGTTCTCAAATCGACCAAATGGTCACTGCAAGGTGAATCAACAGAAGAGATCTCAGTCGATGACCGGCGCCACCTGGATGGTCAGATCAGAAAGAAAGGAAAAACACTGTGGTTGCCAAGATTTGTGTCTCCTCAGGCAGCGATCGCGTCCAAAGCGAGATTCCAATCCTTCGTCTCGACCACTCCTTCAGGCATCCGAGTCGCTGATGAGCCCCGCGTTGGATGCGCCAATTTGTGGTGGTGAGCCTCAGCAAGGCCTACCAGTGCAAGGGATTCGCCCTTCTCTGCACAGAGTCCTCAGACCAATAGGAAGAATTTGGCACAGAAACTGGAATAGAAAATACAGAGTTTATTAAACCTCATGAGGTGGAACTACATTCACACAGCACCCTTCGGTAATGTATTGTATTTATTATTGTATTGTATTGTATTTATTATTTGTAACGCGCAACTGTCACCCTACGGGTATCCTGGCGCCCAAACAGGAAGTAGTCAGATGGTACTACAATACACTAGCTGTCAAGACATGTAGAACAGCCACCGGATCTATTAAATAAAGTCACGGGGATTAGACTTTGGCGAATAGCCATGTTTTCAGGCTCTTTCTGAAACCCAGTAGGGTGCCAATTTGTCTGATGTTCTGGGGAAGCTCGTTCCACAGCCTAGAGGCAGAGATGCAAAAGGCTCTGCCTCCCATCTTCGACCTCCCGATCCTGGTAGTAGCTGCCAGACTCTGGCTAGAGGAGCGCAGGGATCTGGAGGGCCTATACCAGGAGAGCCTTTCCTGTAGAGGGATAGGTCCCGTGTTGTGCAGGGCTCTGTACACAATACATAAGGATTTAAAAACAACTCTACTCCCAATTGGCAGCCAATGTAGATCTCTTAGCGCCAACGTAGTGGAGGAGCTGCGAGGTCTTTTAAGTGCCAGCTTGGCCGCTATAGACTGGACCCTCTGGAGCCCCTGTAGGATGTATAGGGGGGCCCCTAGATATAGAGAGTTACAGTAGTCCAGTCTGGCCAGGATCACACTCCTAACTACTAATGGCCTGGACTCATCAGGCAGAAGGGGCAAAATCTGTCTGAGTGCTTTCAACAATCCAAAGCAGACACTGATGGTTTTATTGGTCTGAGAGGTCATTTGGAGATCCGCATCAAACAGTACCCCTATGTATGAAGTAGAACATTGAATGGAAGGAGCTTGGTCCTTTTATACCCACACAGGGGCTCAAATGAAGGCGGTACAAGTACACAATTCTGGTTTTAGGTACATATATGGTCATACAGAAAATGCACAGTCAACAGGTGGGAGGAGCTAACCGTGGCTGTTTTTGGCAAGCACATCCTGGCAGTTACATTCTAGTGGCAGCTGCAAAGACAGCTGCAAGCTCAACTGAGCATGTGTGAAGGTGTAAGATTCTAAATATATCTCGTCTCTAGGCAGATTTCAAGAGCAGTTAACAGGAAGGTAAGACAGAGCACATTGCGAGCACATGGTAGCACATGGCAAACAAAATGGCTGACAGAAATACAAAATGGATTCAACAAAACGGACAAGATAGTCTCTAAATACAGGATGTCTTCTGCTAATGCGTAACCTAATTGCTGCCAAATTACAACAATCTGTCTAGTGTATTAGTGAGACTCACTGTTACAATCCAAAGCGGCCTCAGCAGTAGTAATGTCTGCAGCGACTGACGGTTATGGAATTAGTCTGAAAACACACTTGTGAAGACAAATCCTCTCTGTGATACCGTGAGCTAAATTTAATGATACTAGCTCGTCACTGAGTTTGAGTTGGAAAAGTTTCACAAGTATTTAACAAAGGTTGTAGAAAAATGTTATAGGCAAGACAGCACTCAGAGTAGATAAACAGTGATTAACACATTGTGATTATTAACCTTTTGGCTGCTTTGGATTCGATTGAAAAACAAGCCATTTCTTCAATTTAATCCTTAACCATAATTGAAACAAATACACACACGAGTGCACACTAAATGAACTCAGCACATCTATTTTCCACTGCAAGTGCATGTTTAATGAACAGACAATCAACAATGGTATAAGACCCAGATTATATTCACAAACCAATAGATAATTGTTAGAAATTGGGTCTCTGGTTGGCAGAGGTATGCACCTTGTGCAAACAGAAACCACAACCTTAGTCAGGATCAATCACAACACACACTAAAATTAACCTGTGCTCACCCTCTGGTAGCTTCACACTGAGCAATCAGGCTTACTTAAAGGCAAAGTGAAAAGTGTTTGTGCAGCACATCAAACACTAAAACAGTGAAAATACTACATAAAAAGATTCCAACCAGGTTAGAGAAATAGCTCTTAATTTAATAAATGAACAAGTTCAAAGTGACAAAATCCAATAAGTAGAAGTCAAGATATGAGTCTCTAATAAAAAAGAAGGTCAAAATAGCTCTTAAAGCAATATGCTCCTGTTAGGAAATCTGGTCATGTCAGACCGTGACAAAGTCAATAGTTCAAACCGGCCACAATGGAGTGCAGGCCAGATGTAGGCACCCGAAAGGCCTTCTGAAAAAAAAGTACCTTTGTCCTTGGTGCAGCCAACTGATGTGTCGGTATTGATCCTGCAGTCGTGGTGATATGTAGTTTTACTCCATGCAATGATGGCAAGGTGCTAGTCCCAAAGACAAAATGTTGGCTTCAGGATGTGATAATTCCAAAGATGATGCACCAGATTTCTCCACTCAGTCGCAGGAATGCGGCGATTGTGTCTCTGCAGTGGCTGCAATGCGGTGGTTCAGATGTTTTATTCGCTTGATCCGAGTGCACCGGTTCTGTTCTCACAACAGCAGCAAGGCATCGAGTCTGCTCTCGCAGCAGAGGATCCATCGATTCCACTGGAGCAAGCACCTAATTCCACTTCCAATGTGCCAGGCACAGGAGCAGGGAGGAAGACTTTAATGTCCGCGAGTCTATTGGTACCTTACACTGGCGCACCTTCACCGAGGCAATCCACATAAGAGTCCCACTTGCTGGAGGGGTTTCAGTAACAAGGGAACACTGCTACATATACTGTGGGACTGCCCACTACTGTCTAACTATTGGTCTAAAATACTGGATGAGGTAGACGGGCATTTTGATACTGACATCCCTAGGCTTCCGGCATACGTAATACTTGGCCTCCCCAATCTGATCACATATCCCCTGAAGAGCATGAGAGGGTGCCAGATGGGTTTAGCATTGGGGGCAGCGCTCCACAATATTTTGATCCACTGGGGGACCACCACTTCTCCTACATACGTTGGAGGGCTCCATAGGATATGGCACATTGTAGGGATGGAACGCATATCAGCCAAACTAAGTGACTCAGCTGACACCTTTCAGATTATATTGGGCAGATTCCTAAAGCTGCTCTTAGCAGAATTCAACAAAGTCACTCAGCCCAAATACTTGAGAGTGCTGCGGCTCTCGGACTTAGGGACAGAACGGCAAACACCCTCCACTGCCTAAAGGGAGACGCCACTGATATGGGACAAGGACTGGACAGTCATGATTTTGAAATGTCGGACGGGGAGGAGGGTATGTTCAAGTTAATGGTTTTTGGCAAAAGGTTGATCTTTTACAATGTAGTGCATTATTCGCTCTTCTAATGATTACCTCGCACAATTTTCATGATGCGAAAAATGCTTTCTTTGACATATGAACTCATGTGGACTGTAAGTCGTATTGCGTTTTTTCACCTGTGGCTTTGTTTTGTTTACTGATATTGACCATGCTAATAAAAACATTTAAACATAATATCCCTGAGTCTTCAAATCAGAAGACTAGTCAGCTAGCCCTTGAAATCTCTCTGGGCTTAGTGATGGAAGTCCAGTCTTTTCCCAGTCAGAAGGCAGCAGGCAGGAGGCAGAACAGCAAGGCATCAGTCTTCCACAGCAGCATTCCAGCAGATTGGCGGTCCTTACGCACAGCAGTTCCTCTTCCTGGCACAGTGGTTTCATGACCAGAAGTGTCTTATTCACAAAGCTAAATTTACACTTTCGTGTAAGTTTTATTTTGTTTTGGAATTCACACAAAACTGCATTTTAATAGTAATTTTACTCCACATATAAAAAGATATGACATGCCTATCATTTTATGCTTGAAGTTCTCCGCCCCTACTGTGGAGTCTCTGCACTCATAAACTTACTAATAAAATGAAGTTACACTAGTAGCATTTAATTTACAGGCCCTTGGCACATGTTGTGCAAGTTAATAGGGACTTATAAATAAATTAAATGTGCCAATTGTGGATACATCAATCAAACCATGTTTGGGGGAGAGAGCACATGCACTTTAGCACTGGTTGGCAGTGGTAAAGTGCTCATAGTCCTCAGGAAACAACAAAACAGGATCAGCAAAAAATGAAGCAAGCAGGCGAAAAGTTTGGGGGAAACCAGCCTAAGGCTGTCTTGTTTAACATTAATCATGTGAAATCAGAGCTCTTACTAAAAGCGGTGGGACAGAATTAGTAACTGATGTGATACTGGCCTCTTACAAACAAACTGCATGAATTGAACTTGGTATGAGTAAAGCTGGAGACCATCCAGGGTCTTCCTGTCAAAAACAGTGATTGCATAAAAGTGAGAAGACCTGGAACTTGTTATGTCATAGTAAATGTTGCCTACTGGGAAGGAGTACTCTGCCTGTGTAATTATTTCTGTTCTGCTGAAAGGTGCAGGCTCACGCTTTCCAATACAAGAAGTGTAGGAGCTCGGAGACTGTAAGTGGCTGCTCACATAAAGCATTAGATGGGAGAATGTTCAGTCTAAAAGGACTTTTTGGGCAGTGCACCTGTGTATACATGCAAAGATCACTAAGTGGTTAGAACAGTGGCTCTCTAATCTTCAGATGCATATGAATTTCTAGAAAATCATAATCAATTCAAAAGTGTTTTTAGTCATAAGGCAATTACTAGTTAAGGTCGGGAGGGTAGTTCAATGTGAGCAATCACTGAGCACATTACCACATGCTCAGTTGTGAACTAGACATCGGCTTTTGACTAAATATGATTTTAAAATCTTATGATCTTTTTTAAACATATCTTGATTGATTTTAATATTAAGTATATCAAATACCGTGTGGAGGTATTTGGATGAAAAGACAATCTGTGGCATCAAGAGCAAAAGGAGGATGGAAAACATGTCTGTATGCTCGTTCACCTGAGGGCCTTCCATCCATCCTCAAAGGTGCCCCCAAGCAGAAACCTACTGCGACAGAAAAGTTGACCTAATAAACACAAGCGCAATGCTGTAGATGATCCTCTCACAAAACACAGTAATTTGCGTCTGTGACAGACACTGAAGGTCCATACCAACACAATTTCCCTCTATCTCTTGTAGTCATAAATGCATCATCTCTTGAAAATAAGTTGAATAATGTTCAAATTGTTGAAGCGAATAAGTCAGGCATTATCCCCCGGAGTACACACTGCCAGAAGTAGATTTGAGTGCGTTAACTTAGTAAAGGAAGAAGAAAACTCAGAAAAGAATACTTAAGCTTAAGTGATGGACTTAAACACATTAACAATCTTTGTTATTCAAGCTATGACCGTTGTTTGTTGAGAAGGCAGGGCCTAATGGAAAGGAGACCAAAGCGTGAGAATGAGGATAAACAGACCGAGTGCGTGGAATCTGTTGTGTTATTAGGCTCTGGCCACTATGAGGCCGGACTCAAGTCTGGTGTTGCTCACCTGTGTAGCAAGCCATGAATCGTGCATCAAGCTTGGCTGTCTGTCTGGTTACATGTCCCTGCTGTCAGTATGTGTTAGTGTAAGTATAATTCAAAGTTATGGTGTTGGTTGAAAGACTCGGTAGAGCTGCGCTCCTTTCTAAGGTTACACAAGAACGAGTATGCGAACCAGAATACACCTGAAAAGTGTGAAAGTGCAGCCTCTAAGAGAAAGTGCTCAGGTACTCCTTCCAGGCACTTCAGCAGCCCCTTTCAGGAGAGAAAGTTAGTAGGACCTTGGAATGGTGATGTTTGGTTCCACTCTTGTGCTGACTGGCATGGATGTGTGCTCACGTTCTCTGTGTGTGAGTGTTCCCTTCATGGCCTGTATATTTCTCGCAGATCTTTTCTTTAGTGTCTCCTGAATGTATAGTTTCTTGGGACTGAATCCACGTCTTCCCACTAAAAGCATGTCTCTTTCTTGGGAAAGGGCCCTTCAGGCTGAACCATGTGATGATGCATTAACTCAGCCAAGTCCAATATGGCACGAAGAGAGACATGAGGGATGTCTGAGACTGTGTGTGCACTATCTAGGTAACATTACCTACAGATGGAAAGGTCAGGCACTCTACCTTCCTACAGAGGTGCCAAGCACTGCTACCTTCTCAATTAGAGGTCACTCCCAGCTGCCTGCACAATTAGAGGTCACTCCCTGCTGCCTGCTCACTGAGAGGTCACTCACTGCTGCTGGCTCACTGAAGCTCCAAGCAATGGTACCTGTCTGTAGAGTGGTATACTGCTGTGGCCGGGGCCAGAATGGGAACCCAACGCAGCCTTGGAAAATTGTGTCAGGTCATCCCCCGTACGGTGCTTAGCGAGTGGGCATGACCACCACAAGAAGGGTTATATTTTTTTCCCAAGAAAATATGAAAAAAATGACAAAATAGTGCATTTTACTACATACAACAAATTTCTAATGCTATATTAGGGTTTAAAACATAGTAAATTATGAGTTTACATTGCACCAGAATGCAGAAGTCCTTGTTAGGCCTCTTCAATTACTCCCTTACTATCGCCCTCCAACAGTGCCTCTCCCCTCTCCATAGCCCCACTCTCACATGTATTTTGTTTCTTTTATACAGTGGTCCGAATTGGGGGAAAAAAAGTAGGGGAACTATGGGTGGAGAATCAGGGGGCGGGAATAACCGAAGATTGAATCAGTGGGAGGAGTCAAGTGTGTGGCTAGAAAAAGCAAAACATACCAATTTTGGTACGGTTGGGATTTCACTGACCAGTTACAGCTTATAATGCTATTTAGTTCAAACAATGGATAAACATGTTCATTTGAGGTTTAATTCAGGAAAAAGCAAACACTCATAGGGAATACAGGTTTATGTAAAGCGTGCAAAATATAAACAGGAACAACATTTTACCTTAATGCTTTTTCTCTCATTGTTCAGAAATCCATGATTATTTTTAGTCTCAAACATTGAGGTCATAAACACAGGGCTCCTCCTGTACACATGTGTTAAGCAGGGATCATAAGAGAAAGGGACTCTTCAGGAGAATCTAGACTCACGGACACCCACAAAGGCTCCTTCATATTCATGTCAGCCAGCTAGCTGCTCAATCATAATATAGCAAAAAGAACAACTGATGGACAGAATGCAGAATAATATCATACATTCACCCTAGTACAGAGATCTGGGCCTAAATCCATTGTTTCTTTGCTCCCCATGCCATTCCTGTTTGGACCCAGCCATATGCAAATCAGTCTTGATCCTGTGCCCAATGTGAACAGTCCAGCCCACACTACCAGGCCATATGTATTCAAGTGTCCTTTCATTCGGGAAGTGAACACAAAGCAGTACCCACTGAACTATGCACATAAAATATTGCTCTTTGATATGCATGGTACAGGTACTTTGCATCAGGCATATTACCCCTCTGCGCTACCTTAGATGAGTAAAACAGCCACTAGACAAAACGTGCTCTCATCTCTCTCCAGCAGGTACATTGATCACCAAAGTTATCTTGGCACTTGTAGCATTAACCGAAACCTGCTGAATATGCAAAGAACTTTGCAGTGTTTTTAAAACTCCTGCACTTGTAAAAAACCGGTCCCCTAAAACTAAACTGGCCCCCTACCCTTCCAGTCGCCCTGGGAAACATCTGCTCCTGCCCTTTCACTGTTCCTGTCCAGTCAGTACTCCTGCTCATGCTCAATCAACACTCCTGCTTCATCAATTGCCCTGCCCTGTCTCTTTTCCTGCCCTGTCACTTCTCCTGGTCCATCACTTCTCCTGGCCCGTCACTTCTCCTGGCACGTCACGTCTCCTGCCCATCACTGCTCCTGCCCAGTTCACTGCTCCTGCCATTTTCACTGCTCCTGCCCTGTTCACTGCTCCTGCCCTGTTCACTGCTCCTGTCCGTTCACCGCTCCTGTTTCGTCACCACTCCTTTTCGGTCACTGCTCCTGCTCATGCCTAGTCACTGCTTCTGCCCAGTCACCTATCCTGCCCTATCACCTCTCCTGCCCCGTCACCTCTCCTGCCCCATCACCTCTCCTGCCCCATCACCTCTCCTGCCCCATCAGCACTGCTACCGGTCACTTCTCCTGCCCGTCACCTCTCCGGTCACCTCTCCTTCCCTGGTGCCTCTCCTTCCCCGGTGCATCACCTTCCCTGGCGCCTCTCCTGCCCTGTCGCCTCTCCTGCCCTGTCCCTTTTTCTGTCCCGTCACATCTCATGTCCTTTCACTTCTCCTGACCGGTCACCTCTCCTGCCCTGTCACCTCTCCTGCCCTGTTGCCTCTCCTTCCCCGTCACTTCTCCTGTCCTGTCACTTTTCCTGCACCGTCACTTCTGCCCCGTTCACTGCTTCTGCCCCGTTCACTGCTCCTGCCCGGTTACCACTCCTGCTCATGCCTAATCACTGCTCCTGCCCCATTACTTCTACTGCTTTGCCACGTCTCCTGCCCCGTCACCTCTACTGCCCCGTCACCTCTCCTGCCCATCTCTTCTCCTGCCCATCTCTTCTCCTGCATGTCATGTCACCTGCCTGTCACTTCTTGTGCCTGGTAACCTCTCCTCCCCTGTTGCCTATCCTTCCCCATCACCTCTCCTGCCCTGTCGCCTCTCCTGCCCCATCACTTCTCCTGCCCCGTCACTTCTCCTGCCCCGTCACTGCTCCTGCCCGTCACTGCTCCTGCCCTTCACTGCTCCTGCCCGTCACTGCTCCTGCCCCATTCACTGCTACTGCCCCGTTCACTGCTCCTGCCCCGTTCACTGCTTCTGCCCTGTTCACTGCTTCTGCCCTGTTCACTGCTCCTGCCCTGTTCACCCCTCCTGTCCTTTCCCCACTCCGGTCCTTTCACCGCTCCTGCCCGGTTACCGCTCCTGCTCATGCCCTGTCACCTCTCCTGCCCCATCGCCTCTCCTGCCCCGTCACCTCTCCTGCCCCATCACCTCTCCTGACCCATCACTTTTCCTGCCCGTCACTTCTGCTGCCCATCACTTCTCCTGCCCGGTCACCTCTCCTTCCCTTGGGCCTCTCCTTCCCTGGCGCCTCTCCTGCCCTATCGCCTCTCCTGCCCTGTCCTTTTTCCTGTCCCGTCACTTCTGTCCCGTCACTGCTCCTGCTCAGTTCACTCTGTGTACAACATTGACAAATTACACAAGGGGACAAGTTCCCCACAGTACTCTGTTTGGGGAAAGCTCCTCTGTAATCACTCATTATGATCTCACTCTCACATGATATGCTAAAGGCAGACAGCGGGCGCGGGCGCATTGTCATTCAAAAGGGGATAATAAGCCTCAATCGGAATGACAATGGGCCTGCCCTCAGTCTGTGCGAGCTCAGTGAGGGGCTGCTGCAGCCTCTGGAGTTCAACAGAGAAGTGCGAGCAGCCCAATGAAGCTGAATGAAAAAGTTAAGGTTTTTAGGAAGGACTATTCTTGCCGTCCCGGGCCGATTTTTTTAAAGAAAGAAGTAGGGGAACGGACTGAAATAATTTTTAGAAGTAGGGGCACAGCATGCCCTTCCGATCCCGCCCACTTCTATCACTGATTTTATAGTGCTTCTCATACTAGTGTAGGGTGTTGGAGCCCTTTACAGTACAAACTATGCTACCGTAGATGAGTCAATCTGCCACTAGACAAAACTGAGATCTCTAGTTGCAGCAGGTACATTGGGCCGGCTTTAGGGCGTGTGACTGGTGCATCCACACTGGGTGCTGACCTGGAGGGGGGGCACCGGCCTCAGGGGTGGAGTTGTGTTTAGCAATAATGTAGGATTTAAAAGCACCTACTGCAGAGTTCGTTGTGCAACCAGCTTTCAGAAAGCAGTACAAATGTCAAGATAACTCTTGCGATTAATGTTCCTATTGGAGAGAGATAAAAGTTTTGTTCAGTGGCAGTTCTGACTCACCATAAAGTAGCACAGAGGGTTAAAATACCTGCTGCAAAGAGCATATCTGTATGTTATGTGGATTACTGAGTGGATTATTAGTCAGCCTATACCAGCGCTTTAGCCTCTTGGCTGCTAATGACAAGGGTAACTCGTCATGGACTTTCCATTGATTTCAATGGAAATTATATGATAATCAGAATATATGCCTTAGCAGTAAAGGGGTTAAAACATATGAAACATATGTGAGAGAGGGGTCATGTAGGGGTGACGGGTACCTTTGCCAGGTGTTAGTGAGGGAATCCAAGGAAGAGATCATGGGGGTGGGGGGAGTTAGTCACATTAGCCTCAACCAGCGCTGAACCTGGCCATGGGTACATTAATCATCCGAGTTATCTTGACACTTTGATTGTTGCCTGAAAATTGCTGGATATACAAGGAACTCTGCAGAGGCTGCTTTTAAAACTGCTGCCGGTGTAGAAAACCGGCACCCATTAACAAAACCAGCTCCCACCCTTCCAGCCTTCCGGGAAACGTCGGATGCCCGGTAGGGCCAGCCCGACCTTGAATGTGACCTGCCCAGTGAGAGGCTGGACATTGTAATCAGCTGACAGGGCAGGTTCCACTACCTGCTGGAATTGTTACTCATCCACTGAGGGGACAAGTACTTCTGCCCAGCGCGAGGCCAAACAAAGCAACTCTCCACTGCGAGGGCAGACGCAAACACTGACCATCGATGAGGCCTTGCACTGTCTGTCTGCTGAGGGGATGTGCTCTAGAGCCTGTCTGCAGTGGGGCCAGGGGCCACTGCCCTCGCCCTGTTTAGCTCGAAATATCGAAATGAGGTCAGAAATTCTGGGTGTGCGGGTATCGATGCCGGACATGCTGCTAAATGGTAGTGCAATCCCTTGATGGTTAAGACCCGCTGTAGCTGTAGGCAGGGAGCCCGCGTCAGCCTCATGTTTGTGAAATAACAAGTATCATTAGTTAAGGTCCTAGGGGCATATTACCAAGCAATAGCGATAATTATCGCTATTGCTTGGTTAGAGACAAAAATTTACCGCTGAGCTGCGGCGATTTTTACCGCAAATAAACCTTGGTATTACCAAGGTTTATCGCAAATGTGATAAAAATCGCAGCAATGCATGAATATTGCTGAAAAGTCAGCGATATTCATGCATTACCGAGCTAATGCTCTTAGCCAGGTTATCCACCTCCCATTGGATAACATGGCTAAGAACTGCTCAGGGCAGGTGTTAGCTTTTGGAGATATTCGCGCTTAGCGCAAATATCTCCAAAAGTTGGTAATAGGAGATAGCGATGTTAGCGACTGTTTTCAGTCTCTAACATCTTGGCACGCCCACTTTGCATGTCATTAGTGATAAATATCACTGACATGCAAAGTGGGGCCCAAGATGGTCGCTATCTCCTACTAGCTGTCGCTAACTGGTGTTAGCGACAGCTAGGTAATAGGGAGATAATTTTATCTCCGCTTTCTTGGCTTTTAAAGCCAAAAAAGCAGAGATAAACCCCCTTGATAATATGCCCCCTAAAGCCTGCTGTTTAAGCACCCACTCAGTTGTGACGTGCTGCACGCGATGCTAGAGAAAACATGAGTGGTGCTGAGGGTAGTCATTTTCATGAGAAGTCCTTTAGAATAATTAACTCTCTGCCCAGTGTTACCAGCATGGCACCAGAACAGATGTTTTGAGGGATATGATGTTTCTGGGCCACTGGTTACAGCAATGATGAATAAGTTGGTGTAGGCTGAATCCATCTCCAGGATGGAGCCTGCAGTTACAGCTTTGGAGAAAATTCCATGATTTGTGAGTCTGGATTATTAATCTACAAACATCATACAAACAACAATCACAATGGCCAATCCTGCTGTTTAATGACCAGTATAGCTGACTAAAAAGAAAAAGGAAAAAATAAACAACATTTCCTGCGCGTTTTAGGTGCAAAAATTTTCTATATACAATATTTGACATCAGTGCAAATAATGCCATTGCTGAGTCATAATCAGTGTACCAGGGGTGCTAATGTTACTAAATTATTCTCCGTATGTTTTGGTGCTGAAAGTTCAACCACAAGTAACTCACCATAAGACCCAGTTGAACCATTTCTATAATGTACAGCACCTGAGCCACTGTCAGAATCAGTAACTCTCTGGAGGGGTCATTAACTCACTGGCCATCAGTGCTACAAAACCAAAGTATAAATCGTAATACATCTGTCTCTACCAAGGCCCAGAACCCCGGAGAAAGCCGTAGTAGTCGAGCTCCGAACACTGCTGGCACCCTTGAAGCTTCCTGTGGGTCTGCACAGCACCTGCTAGGCTTTAACCTCCGTATATGTTGTTCACAATATGCAAATCACTGTTATGTTTCCTCTTTAAATGGCCTGTGAAAGGGTCTCCCTGGAGCCGTCCGCTCAGAGGCTGAGAATACTTCAAAGGGTCGAAGTTTACTTTAGAAGAACATGAGTCCAGTGCTCGTTTATCTGTGTGTTCTCATTTCGGCCTCATGTAAGGACACCGCTCCCACAGAACGTATGAATATAGATATTAATCAACAATAACATTGCAATTCATGTTTTCTCTATGTTTCACTTGTTCACAGGTGCGCGCTCTCAAGTAGTTCTGACCCAGACGGGCTCAGAGGTGAAGAGGCCGGGGGAGTCTCTGAAGCTGAGCTGTCCTGTGAGCGGGTTTAATGTTAACAGCTACTGGATGATCTGGGTCCGGCAGGCCCCGGGGAAAGGCCTGGAATGGCTCGTTTACTACCTGAATCCCAGCAACAAGCACTATAACAGCGCCATCCAAGATCGGTTCACGGCCTCCAAGGACGGCTCCACTTTTTATTTACAAATGGACAGACTGAAAGCAGAAGACACGGCCACGTATTATTGTGCTAGAGACACAGTGCAGCAAATACATCACTCTTTAAAGCAAAAACCTGCTGTGCAGTACAGGAGATGTCCAGAGAGTGGCGCAAAAGACTAATTGTTACAATCCAAAGGGACTTCAGTAGTACTAATGTCCGAAGCGATTGACGGGCATGTAATCAGTTGTTAGTCTGAAAACACACTTGTAAAGACAACTCTTGTCTGAGATACCGTGACCTAAATGTAATTATACTAGCTCATCACGGAATTTGCGTTGGAGAACTTCCACAAGTATTTTTTTGTTCAAAATGATTTTATTGAAGTATTTTGTAAACAGAAGAAATAGACAAATCCAATACAAAAAGAATAAATCTTATATGTGTAAATGATGAAATTGCGAGAATAAAATCACAACACAATACTTTCACAAGTATTTAACAAGAGTTGTAGAAAAATGTTGTAGGAAAGAGAGCACTTAGAGTAGATAAACAGTGATAAACACATTATCATGTAATTATAAAACCTTAGGCTACTTCGGATCCGATTAAAACACAAGCCATGTCTTCAATTTAATCCTCAACAATAATTCAAACAAATACACACACGAGTCCACACTATATGAACTCAGCACATCTAGTTTCCTCTACAAGTGCATGTTCAAATAATAACACAGTGGTATAAGACCCAGGTTATATTCACAAATCAATAGAAAATTGGTAGAAAATGTGTCTCTGGTTGGCAGATGTATGATACCTGTCCAAGCAGGAACCACAAACTTAACCACGATAAGTCACAAAGCACTATAAACTAACCTGTGCTCCTCCCTTGGTAGCTTGACACTGCTCAGGCAGGCTTACTTAAAGGCAATGTGTAAAGTATTTGTGCAACACACCAAACAGTAAAACATCGCAAATACTACACCAAAAGATTCCAACCAGGTTAGAGAAATAGCTCCAAATTTAATAAATAAACAAGATCAAAGTGACAAAATCCAATAAGTAGAAGTCAAGATATGAATCTCTAAGAAATTAAGGTGACAATAGCACTTAAAGCAATACACTCCTGTAGGGATATCTGGTCATGCCGGACTGGGACAAAGTCAAAAGTTCAAAAAGGCTGCGATGGAGTGCAGGCCAGATGTAGGGACCCAAGAGGCGAAGATGCAAGGTGGAGTGGAGTGATGTGTTGGTGATGATCCCGTAGTCTGGGCCTACCCATTCAGAAGGCAGTAGGCAGCAAGGCCTAACAGCAAGGAATAATTCTTCCAGAGCAGCAGTCCAGCAGATTGGCAGTCCTTACACACAGCACTTCCTCTTCCTGACAGAGAGGTTTCAGGTTCAGGAGTGTACTGTGGCTCTCAGTCATAAAGCTAAACACACACTTTTGTGTAAGTTTATGTGTGTTTTAGAATTCACAAAACGGCATTTTAATAAGAAGTTTGCTCAACATATACAAATATATGACATGCCTATCTTTTTATGTGTGGAGTTCTCCACCCCAACTATTAAAAAGTAGTTACACTAATAACATTTAATTTACAGGCCCAGAGAACTTGTTGTGCAATTTAATAGGGACTTATAAATAAATTCAATATGCAAATTGTGGATACATCAATCAAATCATGTTTAGGGGAGAGAGCACAGGTTGGCAGTGGGAAAGTACTCAGAGTCCTAAGGAAACAACAAAAAAGAATCAGCAAAAACATGAGGCAAGCAGGCGAAAAGTTTGGGGGAGACCAGCCTGAGGCTGCCAGGTATAAAAGTAATCATGTGAAATCAGAGCTTTCGCCAGAAGCAGTGGGACATAATTAGTAACTGGTGGCATATTGGCTTTAGACAGACACAGCAGGAATTGAACTAGGTATGGGTAAAGCTGGAGACCATACAACGTATTTGTGTCGAAAACAGTGATAGCGTAAAAGTGAGAAGACCAGGTACTTGTTATGCCATAGTAGGTGCTGCCATAGTAGGTGCTGTCTACTGGGAAGGAGTACTCTGCCTGTGTAAGTGTTTCAGAAGATGGGAGAACGTTCAGTCTGAAATGGCTTTTTGGGCAGTGTACCTGTGTATACATGCATAGATCACTTAGTGGTTATAACACTGGCTCTCTAATATCCAGATGCATATGCTTTTCTAAAAAAATTTAATCAATTTATAAGTGTTTTAGTTAGAAGCTGATTGCTAGTTAAGGTCGGAGGATGTTTTAATGTGAGCAATAACCCTGCATATTACCACATGCTCGTTCTGAAGTAGCAATGAGCTTCTAACTAAAGGTGTTTTTAAAATCTTATGATCTTTTTTAAACCTATCTTGATTGATTTTAATAATAAGTATATCAAATACCTTGTGGATGTATTTGGATGAAAAGACAATCCGTGGCACCAAGAGCAAAAGGAGGATTGAAAACATGTCTGCATGTTCTTTCACCAGAGGGACTTCCATCCATCCTCAAATGTCTTCCCAAACAGAAATCTACTGCCACAGGAAAGCTCACTTAAAAAAAAGCAAGGGCAATGCTGAAGATGATCCTATCACACAGGACTTTGCTTCTGTGACAGACACTGAAGGCACATACCAGTACAATTTCCCTTTATCTCTTGTAGACAAAAAATGCATCATCTCTTGAAAATAAGTTGAATAATGTTCGAATTTAGAAGAAAATCAGTCAGGCATTGCCCCCCTGCGTATAGACTACCAGAAGTTGATTTGAATGTGTTAACATAGTTAAGGAAGAATAAAACTGAGAAAAAACACTAATGTTTTTTTAGCAGCACCTTAAGTGATTGACTTAACAATCTTCGTTGTTCATCTAAATTTCCGTTAACTCCTTCTGTGCTCATGACGGCTTCAGCTCGTCATGAGGCACAGTGGCTGTGTGCTCATGACGAACTGAGCTCGTCATGACACGCGCGGCACTCACACGCGGGGCTAATTCCCCCCCGGTGCTGAGCGTTCCATTAAATGGGAGTGGTCATGACGAGCTCAGCTCGTCATAAGCACAGTGCCACCGTGCAGCGGGACGAGATGAGCTCATCACAAGCATGGTGGCGATGCGCGCGCCCTCCTCCACCCAGCGCAGCGGGGGAATTAGCCCCACGGCGAAGGGGTTAAAAAATTCTTTTACAAACCCGTGGGTGATTATGAAGATCTCTCTAACACTCTACATGCATTTCAGAATTTCCTTGAATCAATGTTGTTGCTGCTTGAAAAAACCCTTGTAAACTCTAAACAATGTGGGAATCCTAACACCAATCTTAAAATCTTACCAATTCGACTTGATTTAAAGGTACTTCCAAATTCTCAGACAACCTTATTTGTACATACAAGTCACCCATATGGTCACCTCTAGGTGGCCATGAGGAGGGTGCCTTGTAACTATAAGCAGGGACATTATAAAAGATGTTTTATAAGCCCTGGTGAGGGAAAAACTGCACATTTTGCTTTTCCCCATTGTAGAAAACTAGCTACGTAGGCAAACATTGGAATATATATATATATATATATATATATATATATATATGTATATATAAATATATGTATATATATATATATATATATATCTATATTCCAATGTTTGCCTACGTAGCTAGTTTTCTACAATGGGGAAAAGCAAAATATATATGTATATATATATATATATATATATATATATATATATATATATATTCGATATAAGACTTATTTCTGAAATAATAAATCATCCGGCACTCCAGGGTAGATTACAAAAGCCCTTTTTATTCTTATGATGAGGTACATCTACGCGTTTCAGGAGTCTAGCTCCCTTGTTCACGATGTTTCAGCACCATTTTGGCTTGATTAAAACACACTTCATGGAGGTAGTGAAAACAAACAATGGACTCAGCATTTAAGAACACCACAATTCTATATAACATGGCTGCCATATTATAACGTGTTACTTCGCCAAGATTTTGTCAGACATCAAGCCTCATTTTAAATATATTTCATGTACAATTATAACAAAAAGTATTTCTTTTTTTATAGTCAAAATATCTATATTCCAACTATGCATTTTAACAGGATTTATGTAATTAAATTCCCCTGTACAAATCGTACATAATGAGAGTATAGATGTCCGTATACTAGATTTTGAACTAGTTCTTTTTTCATCACAATTAAATTGGCAAGTGCCATTTCTTGTATTTTCATATATTCTCACACAAAACAACATTGCTATTCCTTAAATAGAAAAAAAGTGCTAGTGCAGTATTTCCTAATTTGCATATAAAGTGCAAAAATGCAGTACGGGGGAAATAATAAACCTCAAGCATTAAAAACTCTCCATAAAAAAATATGGAAAATTCAAGATATGCACAGAAGCAGCTTATATTTATATCGACCTAGATACATAATAAAGTGCTAGTGCTTATGTAAACTTTGATCATTTTCTCAATGTAAACATTTTGTTCTACAGTACTCAAAAAATTTAAGTGCAAGTGCTTTAGTAAACTATAATCAACTCTCTTATAGTAAACGTACCACTCTATACAAATATACTTATTCAATTCTCTTCCGTACAAAAACATTTTTTTTTTGCTCTTCCATCATAAAGTGCAGAATACATAACAATCTCTAAAGTGCAAGAATATATATAAAATGCTGGTCCATAAAATGTATATATCAACTCCATTCATCACCTCCATTCAAGCGTAAAATTATTTACATATCTGGTTAAAAACACAAACAGTTCATGGTTACTAGTGCAGATATTAATTTCAGATTTCATTATTATTCTCTTCTAATTGTTTCAAGGCAGACTTGTATATAAATCCTCGTCGATATTGAGCCCTAATGGTTCCATACAGTTAAACTCCAGAATACAATACGTTTCTACCCTTCGAAGTTCTCTTTCCCTGTTCCCCCCTCTTTTTTTCTTGAGGACTTCTGCTATACAAGTATATTGCAGACTCTCAGGGTTACTCTGGTAGTAGGACTCAAAATGTCTAGCGACGGAATATGTTCTATCCTGATTGACAATTGTTCGCCTGTGTTGCAGAATTCTTTGATGAACAGGTAGTGTTGTGCTACCTATATAAATCTTTGAGCATGAACATTGTAGCAAATAAACAACAGAACTGCTTTTACACGTTATGGGGCTCCTAATGGTGATAGTTTTATTAAAAAATGTTTTGAGGCTAGTTCGATTCATACCATGAGTAGATGCCTTGCATTTCGTGCATCTCTTAAAACCAGGTTTCTGCTTTAGCCAGTCAGATGAACTTTTCTTTCTCGCTACGAATTCACTTTTAGCAATTAAATCTTTTAATGATTTAGATTTCCTATAAGTGATTTCGGGATTCTTCTGAACTCTGGAACCTAACACCGGATAATTTTTTAGGAGATACCAGTGTTTTTTTAGAATGGGTCTTATCTCTTTATGTTTCACATTGTAAGTGTTTGCAAAAACAACAGGTGATGGACCGAATGAGGATCAATGTCACACATTCAACCCAGTAAAAAGATCTGGGTCCTAATCCATCGTTTTTTTGCACTCCACACCACCCTGGGTTAGACAATGGCGATATGCAAATCAGCTCTGACCCTGTGCCCCATGGGAACAGTCCAGTCCGAACTACAAAAGCCATGTCCTTCCCAGAACGGAATCAAGCATCCGAGGACCGGACCGGTTTCGAGGTAACACCTCTCATCAGCCCGGCTAGCTTGACTCCAGTGGTGTGGAGTGCCTGGGACCCACGTCTGGGCATCCCCAGTACACTTATAGCGAGTTTGCAAAAACAACAGGTGATGGACCGAATGAGGATCAATGTCACACATTCAACCCAGTCAAAAGATCTGGGTCCTAATCCATCGTTTTTTTGCACTCCACACCACCCTGGGTTAGACAATGGCGATATGCAAATCAGCTCTGACCCTGTGCCCCATGGGAACAGTCCAGTCCGAACTACAAAAGCCATGTCCTTCCCAGAACGGAATCAAGCATCCGAGGACCGGACCGGTTTCGAGGTAACACCTCTCATCAGCCCGGCTAGCTTGACTCCAGTGGTGTGGAGTGCCTGGGACCCACGTCTGGGCATCCCCAGTACACTTATAGCGAGTTTGCAAAAACAACAGGTGATGGACCGAATGAGGATCAATGTCACACATTCAACCCAGTCAAAAGATCTGGGTCCTAATCCATCGTTTTTTTGCACTCCACACCACCCTGGGTTAGACAATGGCGATATGCAAATCAGCTCTGACCCTGTGCCCCATGGGAACAGTCCAGTCCGAACTACAAAAGGCATGTCCTTGCCAGAACGGAATCAAGCATCCGAGGACCGGACCGGTTTCGAGGTAACACCTCTCATCAGCCCGGCTAGCTTGACTCCAGTGGTGTGGAGTGCCTGGGACCCACGTCTGGGCATCCCCAGTACACTTATAGCGAGTTTGCAAAAACAACAGGTGATGGACCGAATGAGGATCAATGTCACACATTCAACCCAGTCAAAAGATCTGGGTCCTAATCCATCGTTTTTTTGCACTCCACACCACCCTGGGTTAGACAATGGCGATATGCAAATCAGCTCTGACCCTGTGCCCCATGGGAACAGTCCAGTCCGAACTACAAAAGCCATGTCCTTCCCAGAACGGAATCAAGCATCCGAGGACCGGACCGGTTTCGAGGTAACACCTCTCATCAGCCCGGCTAGCTTGACTCCAGTGGTGTGGAGTGCCTGGGACCCACGTCTGGGCATCCCCAGTACACTTATAGCGAGTTTGCAAAAACAACAGGTGATGGACCGAATGAGGATCAATGTCACACATTCAACCCAGTCAAAAGATCTGGGTCCTAATCCATCATTTTTTTGCACTCCACACCACCCTGGGTTAGACAATGGCGATATGCAAATCAGCTCTGACCCTGTGCCCCATGGGAACAGTCCAGTCTGAACTACAAAAGTCATGTCCTTCCCAGAACGGAATCAAGCATCCGAGGACCGGACCGGTTTCGAGGTAACACCTCTCATCAGCCCGGCTAGCTTGACTCCAGTGGTGTGGAGTGCCTGGGACCCACGTCTGGGCATCCCCAGTACACTTATAGCGAGTTTGCAAAAACAACAGGTGATGGACCGAATGAGGATCAATGTCACACATTCAACCCAGTCAAAAGATCTGGGTCCTAATCCATCGTTTTTTTGCACTCCACACCACCCTGGGTTAGACAATGGCGATATGCAAATCAGCTCTGACCCTGTGCCCCATGGGAACAGTCCAGTCCGAACTACAAAAGCCATGTCCTTCCCAGAACGGAATCAAGCATCCGAGGACCGGACCGGTTTCGAGGTAACACCTCTCATCAGCCCGGCTAGCTTGACTCCAGTGGTGTGGAGTGCCTGGGACCCACGTCTGGGCATCCCCAGTACACTTATAGCGAGTTTGCAAAAACAACAGGTGATGGACCGAATGAGGATCAATGTCACACATTCAACCCAGTCAAAAGATCTGGGTCCTAATCCATCGTTTTTTTGCACTCCACACCACCCTGGGTTAGACAATGGCGATATGCAAATCAGCTCTGACCCTGTGCCCCATGGGAACAGTCCAGTCCGAACTACAAAAGCCATGTCCTTCCCAGAACGGAATCAAGCATCCGAGGACCAGACCGGTTTCGAGGTAACACCTCTCATCAGCCCGGCTAGCTTGACTCCAGTGGTGTGGAGTGCCTGGGACCCACGTCTGGGCATCCCCAGTACACTTATAGCAAGTTTGCAAAAACAACAGGTGATGGACCGAATGAGGATCAATGTCACACATTCAACCCAGTCAAAAGATCTGGGTCCTAATCCATCGTTTTTTTGCACTCCACACCACCCTGGGTTAGACAATGGCGATATGCAAATCAGCTCTGACCCTGTGCCGCATGGGAACAGTCCAGTCCGAACTACAAAAGCCATGTCCTTCCCAGAACGGAATCAAGCATCCGAGGACCGGACCGGTTTCGAGGAAACACCTCTCATCAGCCCGGCTAGCTTGACTCCAGTGGTGTGGAGTCCCTGGGACCCACGTCTGGGCATCCCCAGTACACTTATGCAAATCAGCTCTGACCCTGTGCCCCATGGGAACAGTCCAGTCCGAACTACAAAAGCCATGTCGTGGTTATAAATCTAGAGTTGATCTTATTCTCTTGGATTTTTTTTAGTTCCTGTTGTTTTTTAGTTCTTGATGGTTCAAATAAGATCTTTTGTCGCTTTAAATTCCGGGCTTTACTAACAGCTCCTTTCAGAATACCAGGTTTGTACCCTCTTTCAATGAACCTATGGTCATCTCTTTTTCAATTTTGTCAAATTCTTCCTCACTGCTGCATGTTCTCCTTGCTCTGTAGTACTCCCCAAAGGGGATACTTCGAATTAATGCGGCAGGATGGGCACTGTCCGCATGGAGCACGGAATTACCTGCAGTGCTTTTACGGAAAACTGTTGTTTCCAGCTTATCATTGCATGGACTTATCCTAACATCGAAAAAGTCTATTGAGGTCTTTCTATACTGACCCACAAATTCCAAATTAAAGGTATTTTGATTGAGGTCACTAATAAATAAATCAATTTCCGCCTCCGTGCCCTGCCACATCACGAAGGCGTCATCGATAAATCTAACCCACAATAGAATGTGTTCAGTCCAATGGTCCAGGGGACCGCCCCCGAGCACCCGTTCCTCCCACCAGCCTAGATGTAAATTGTCGTAACTCGGGGCGAAACAGGTGCCCATCGCGGTCCCCCTTTCCTGTAGGAAGTATTCATTGCCAAATAAAAATATATTTTTTGTGAGGCACCATTCCATTAGTTCCAATATTTCTGTTTTGGGCAGCAAAGCGGGTGGATCTTCTATTAAGGTAATGTTCGCTTGCTCTCAGACCATCTACATGTCTAATGCTAGTGTACAATGTAGAGATGTCTAATGTTAATAAAACCATCGTCTCATGATCCCATCGGATGGTAAAAAATACATTTTAAAAAATAGGTTGAATCTTTGATGTATGAGGGAAGTAACCTTGCTATAGGGTTGAGAAAGTAATCTATATAACATGAAGCATTTTCAAATAAACTGTTGCAGGAAGAGATAATTGGTCTCCCTGGTGGACTATTGGGGTTTTTATGGATTTTGGGAGCATATAAAATACTGGGATAGTCGTTTTTTTCTCTTTTAATGAATTTGCGCTCATCCCAGCTTAGCAATCCCTCGTCTCTCCAAGTGTCTAGCCTTCCAAAGAAATCTATTTTTACTTGATCATATTCTTTAGGATTGATTTTACTATAACAATTACGGTCTTGCAATTGATTCAAAGCTTCCTTCTTGTACTGCTCCCTCCCCCACAAAACAACATTTCCTCCCATATCAGAAGGTTTAATAAGGAGTCCATCTTCCTCTTGTAATTTGTTCACTGTCTTGTGAAATAGAGCTCTCCTGGAATCCATTTTATGTTTCTTCATATTTTCTGACATATATCGTTTTTTTAGGTCCCTGGTTACATTTTCTCCAAAGATGTCAAGGTTATCCTTAATTGTTTGTGGTAAAAACCTAGACGGTGCTCTGAAAGGTGTATGATCACTTGCTTCCAAGCTAGATTCCAATTGTATCATTTCCTCATTTTCCCCTGAATCAGTGTCGTCAAGTAGGATTATCATGTCCTGGAGTGCCGGGATATCATTGACACTTAGAACGTTTGTATCATTTTCCGCAGTCGTTTTCTGTCTTTCAAGTTGAGGGATATTAATATGCTTTCCAGAGTGCATATATATTGACAGGAGTGAACTGGGAGTTTCATGCAAGGTATCCGAATATCAGTTATGATAAATCTAACAACTTGCCACTCTTAGATTTGTTATAACTATTACATAAAATAAGCTGTATACCTTTATATTCTGTATGCCAAAATCCAGCCTTCCAATTGCCCTCTTCACATTGGCCAGCCTCTGCCAGGCAAAGCCTAGCTGTCTTAATGAAGTGTGAAGTGGCCTGCTAGAGAGACAAAGGATTCCCTGTGGGAGGAGAACTTCAACTTGCCAAGCACAAGGAACGATGGGGGTGCACTAGCCACCCTGGTCATTCCAGGATGAATGACACTTTAGAACAGCACAGGCTCACCACCACATCCTACACCACCAACCACACGGGTACCTGTAATCAGATTATTGATGGGGCTAGAAAGGGAGTGTTAGAGAATCTCAGCCACACTAGTGGACAGGTTTAGCCACATCTAACTCTTCAGAAGAGACATTCTCAATTATGGATTTTGGAAGACTAGTGATTTCTGGGACAAGAAAATGCCACACTTTGGAAAAAGTGATCACACCTGAAGGTGTCACCCTGCATTCCATTGCCCCCTGTTTGACGCCCAGGAACACTGAATAAATATGTGAGAGTTGACAAAAACTCAGATGTACTGCCTGAAATAACAAGGAGAAGAAGGACTGCCCTGCTGGAACCCTGATCTGCACACAAAGGACTGCACCTTGAAGGACTGCACAATCTGGTACTACAGCCCTTCACAAGAATTAAGGAGTGGACATGCTGCAATCTACAGATTAAAAGAGCCCACCTGCATCATCTCCACCAAGAATTCCCCACCCTGATGTGCATCCAGTGGACTTTTACGATCTGGCCAGGTGCAATTTGGGAATTGTAGTCCCAACATCCCAAGGACCATATCAGAGCTTCTAGACCATTTGTTTGGTGTTTTGGAAACTTTGGACCCTCAAGAGGAACTTCAGGAAGATTTTCCAGAAGTTTGAAGATGTTTGGAGTAACTTTTTTGAAACAGTTCCATAAGGTGACCGACTCTGTTGCAAGAATTCTGCTCAAGACCACAACTATGCTTGGAACCATAGAACATTAGTATGTAGTTAATGAGTCACCCTACCACCTCAGTATATATATATGCCCTTGTCGGACTAGCTATAATGCCTCAATTGCCCTCTTAACTTTGCAAGAGAAAAAAGTGAATTGGCACCCCTGAGCACAACATTCTCCACCGTCTCAGGGATCGCGGTAACAGAACACAACCTTTAGCTCTTTCACTTGTACTTATCTAAAATAAAATGAACACGAGATACAGAGGGAGTTTAGAATATTTATTTAATCTATCATGCTATAAAATGCAGTATTCATGAAACAATTAGTAAACAACTGCATATTAAAAATACCGTTAGAATGGTTAATAAACTGTATACCATAAACAGACCTGTCATTTTATGAGGCAGAGTAACCTAAACCACCCTCCCCTGCTACTGAAGCTAAATGATTATACATCAAAGATCTCTGAGATTGGTGGCGGACACCGTTCTTTAGCAGGCACAGATGGATGTACCACATCTCAGCAGATGCAGTGATCTTGTCTCAGAACTTTCATTCCATGTGTGCATTTTTGGCCGATGTGCTCATCTATATGACAGAACATGTGTGCACATAAACAACAGCTGCAATCTTGTGTTATGTCTAAGTGCTAGTGCCAGGTCAGAAAGAATGACAAGGGACATTGTTGTTTCACCTTGTCGATGGTGTTTAGACTAAATCCCAGGAAAAGAGCAGAATGCAAAAACACATGCAGGTTCATTGTGAAAGTGCAATGTGGCAGAAGAGCAAGAGTGTTTATATAGTAATGTGTGGTAAAGAAAATGAGGCCAACAATGTGCAAAGTTGGGCTAACACGAGTGAAACTACAATGAGCCAAGGAGAAAACATATGACAACTAGATGCTCAAAGACAAGCCGACTACGTTGAGCCTCGACTCAGCCTTAACTTCAGTCTCGTACTGCTTAAAGCTCTAGCGCTCAAGAACTCCAGGAGTTGACTGGGGACTCTCGCTGGACTAAGATGACAAAGTCGCTGTGAATCCGGCCTGCTGGAGAGGCCTACCCAACTTCGAGAGAAAATCCTTCAGAAAAGTTTCTAAGCCTCAAGGTAAAATTTTGATGAAGGTCTCCCACTTAGTGTATCTGACCAAGACTCCATTGCGGTTGGCCTCATACTTTAACTTTGTCATGGTCAAGCCCAACCAGATGTCCCAATTTGGTGCAAATTTTTTTAAGCATTAGAATGTGTTTATTCTTTAAAAATTATTAACTCTGGTTCCCTACATTGGACTTTGTCGTTTTGATATCTGTTTGTTCATAAAATATACCCTATTTGTATAAAGTGGTGTAGTATCTTTATTGTGGGCTCTGTCTTACTTATTTAATGCGTTGGTGTTTTTAAATGCTTTAAACATCTGTCTCCTTAGATACCCCTGCCTGCCTGTTGCAGCTACCAAGGGTTGAGCGAGGGAATAATTTATTGAGACCTTGACTGAACTTCCTATTGTGTTTTTTTATTTATTTGTTTTATTCACACCAGAGAATATATTTTTCCAAAAGAAACAGATATAATACATGATTTCACAGTATTTCACAGTATGAGGATTAACAGTACAGATAAATAATACACAATTTCATAATAAGAGAATTAGCAACAAAAACAAAAAGGCAGGTATAAACATAATCTACTACATATAGTATACCGTGTTCAGATAGGTCCCGGAAGGATAGACATTGCTTATATTGCTCATATCAAAATACAAAAAATTATCATCTCAGAAAAAAAGAAAATGTAATTCAGAGGTATAGTTTAGAAGCAGACAACTAAATACAATATTCATACTGAGGACTTATTGTGCTCCTTGTTGTACGTTTTACCATCATTGCGCCCGCCCAGCCTCCCCATTCTACTTTGCAATGCAGGCCCATATTTTTATCCCAAGACTTCTAACTTTCCTGCCTCTACATGCATATAGGGTTGCCTCCTGTTTCCAGGCTCCCAAAAGTCTGGCTAACCACATCTGAAAGGTGGGTGGTTCCTTATCCTTCCATCGTGCTGCCACCGTTATTCGATATATAAATGTGCCAAGAAACAAGCAATATTCTTGTTCATTGTTACAACTGAGAGAGCTGTTATACCCCAAGACTGCCAGTGTAGCAGTTAACTCAAGATTACTTCCAAATAAGGTCTTCAACAAGCCCAGGAACCCAGATTTTAAGAGGGTCAATTCATCACAATCGAAAAACATATGTATCAATGTGGCCGGGCCCACCCCACACCTAGGGCACCGATCATCCTCTCTTTTCCCCCATGAAAAAAGCTTCGCTGGTGAAAAATAAATGTTAAATATAGTCTTATATAGCTGTGCTTTTAAATTAGAAGCTAAAAAGATTTCCTCAGATAACTCTAGACTCCTGTAGAAGTCTGCATCTGGATTAATCAGTTTTACTACCCACCATGCCTTGTTCTTTTCTAGATCATCCGGCATCGCTGCCAATAGAAGGTTGTATAAGCCCCCAATTTTACAAGACTTAGTTCTAATTAAATCCATCAGGGGAATTTTCTCAATAAACATTATATTTGATGTAGCAGAGCTGCCCAATAATATAATGCAATGTTTGGAATTGCCAACCCCCTCGATCTTGTGTCAATGTCAGCAATTTCATAGACCTCCTTATCTTCACGTACTGCCGCACAAAATTAGATAGCATAGAGTTGATGTTTTTAAGTATGATATCATCCAGAACTAATGGAATTGACCTGAACAGGTATTCAAATTTCGGCAAGATACTCATTTTTAGAAAATTTCCCCTCCCCATGATTGACAAATGAAGCCCATCAACCCTCTTTTATTCCAAAGCTATAGTTTTAATTAGTGGGTCAAAATATGCTTTAATTATCTTGTCCACTTTTGTCGTGACACAAACCCCTAGATAGACTGCTGTTTCTGCTCGCCTTGCGTCCTCAAATTCCGTGTTCTGTGTGCAGACTACAATAGTTTTTTCCATATTCAGGCAATACCCTGATAGCCTGCCGAACCTCCCTGTTATAAAAGTAATCTCATCTAGGGCCTCCTCTGGATCTGTTGTTACAATTGCCAATTGTGGAGAAGCTGCTGCAGGCACTTAAAATTATACCTATTTGCAACAGGGGGTATCAGACAAAAATGTTGGCCTACGCTGATGAACCTCCTGTTGTGATGGTGGACTTATTATTAGAAGTAAGTCTTTAGTTACTCTTACTGAATCCTCTTTCCAACATCCAGGTTAACCATTTCCAATGTTATGACAAGCTCAGCTCGTCATGAGGCACAGTGGAGCTGTGCTCATGATGGGCTGAGCTCGTCATAACTGCTGCGGCCCGCCCACGCGGGGCTAATTCCCCACCTGTGCGGGCGTTCCATGGGAGCGGGCGGAGTCGTGACGAGCTCAGCTCGTCATGAGCACAGCTCCACTGTGCAGCATGACGAGCTGGGCTCATCATGAGCACCGTGGCGCAGCGCGTTGCCGCTCCCCTTCCTGCACTGCAGGGGAATTAGCCCCGCGTGGAAGAGGTTAATACAACCAGTGGATAGATCAGAAATCTAGAGCAACAATTTTACATGATACCAAATAAGGATGAATCTTGAAATTGACTCACTGAGTTAATGAATTTAAAAGAAATTGAATAAAGATGTTGCTTTTTAGCAATGGTCTGTCAGTTGTTCCTGTGCTTTTGTGCACAGAAAAGTGCTTCTCCTATAGACTTCAAACCAACGATGTTTTTAGAGGTGATTTGAGTCAACAAAATCCTTGAATTTGAAACCCGGATCCCACGGATCCTTGCACCACAGGTTAAGAACCACTATATTAACCAAAACTAATATGTCTGTGATCAGCTCTCCTCAAAGTCCAAATGACTGGTCTGGATGTCTGTAGGGACATCTCCTTCACTTACAGCAGCTTTAAACAGTATTGGTGGTGATGGATCCTAAAAGCCATCAGAGGGGGGATAAAGCGAAGGGATCTAATTATTTTTTAAAAAGACTTCATTACATTTTCATGCGCTATTGTTCCATATCTCTGACTATCACCGGATTTAATTTCACATACGTGTTGCGCATTGATAATTATGCGCTAACACAGCAAAAAAATCAGGCGATACCGGCGATATGGAAATGTGCGATGTGGGTTATATAACGCACATCTAGATAATATGCCCCACATCTAGATAATATGCCCCCTGGTGATTAAAGAAAAAGAGAAACAGGAGGGTGCATGATGAAGAGAAAGGTAAAAAAGACTGTCACAATTAGATAGTCTCCTGGTGCATATTAATGGAATTCTTTGAGGGGAGGGCTAACCATAAGCGCTTGGGCCTCTGCCATCCTTATTTTCTACCCAGTTTTAATTGAATAATACACAATTATACTATACTAGCAGCCCGTCCCCATGTAGTCCGGGTATGAATTGCTGCCGGCCAGTAGTATATTGTTTTGTAGGATTTCGTTTTGATAGCATTTCTTATCTATGACAGGCCTGTGAAATGCTCCGATTCACAGTGCACTGCTGATGCACTTAAGAGTGCACGTTCAGTAGTGTGTGAACTCGAGTTTCCCTACTTTATTTTTCCTTGCAATATTATATAGCGCGTACTCCACAACATGGCATGAGTACAATTTACATTACTGAAGAACACATTAATTTGTGGTAGGCACGGGGAGACAAAGCGATTTGCCTGGAATCACAGGATGTTGAGCTGATACCGAGATTCGAAAGTAGCTCCCCAGCTCTAAAGTTCGCAATTCCAGATCTTGTGGCGGGAGGTGTGTCTAAAAGTGTATGTCGGTGCTGGCCATCAATGAGAGAGACCTGTGCATTTTTCAAATCGGTGGTGAAAAAATATGAGTATGTTGCTGGAGATGTGGGCCGCCGTGCCACCAATGTACGTAAACACCCATTATTCCGCAACTTTCTTTCCGCATACCATCACTCCGCATACTTTCATTACGAAAGTACCATGACTCTGCAATGCCATTATAACGCATGGCATTACATTTTATATGCTTTTACCACGCATACATTTACAACGAAATTAATTGTAAATGCATGAATGCTAAAAGCATGTTTTTTTCAATGTTTGGATAATGTAAGTATGGGTATAGGGGTATATGTTTTGGGGTACTGAGGTATATGTTTTGGGGTGTTTGGGTATTTTAAGGGTTCAGATATAGTTTTGGGTTATGGGGTACAGGGGTAGTTTTAGGGTTTAGGTATGGGTTTTGGGGTACAGGGGTATTTTTAGGGTTCAGGGCTAGGTTTGGGTTTTGGGGCATAGGGGTATTTTTAGGGTTCAAGGGTAGGTTTGAGTTTTGGGGTACAGGGGTATTTTAAGGGTTCAGGGTAGGTTTGGGTTTTGGGGTACAGGGGTATTTTTAGGGTTCAGGGCTAGGTTTGGGTTTTGGGGTACAGGAGTATTTTAGGGTTCAGGGGTAGATTTGGGTTTTGGGGTACAGGGTTATTTTTATGGTTCAGGGCTAGGTTTGGGTTTTGGGGTAGAGGGGTATTTTTAGGGTTCAGGGGTAGGTTTGGATTTTGGGGTACAGGGGTATTTTAAGGGTTCAGGGGTAGGTTTGTGTTTTGGTGTACAGGGGTATTTTTAGGGTTCAGGGCTAGGTTTGGGTTTTGGGGGATAGGGGTATTTTTAGGGTTCAGGGATAGGTTTGGGTTTTAGGGTATAGGGTATATTTATAGGGTTAAGATGTGTTAGTGTTTAAGGGTGTTGGGGTATTTTAAGGAGTAAGGGTGGGTTATGATTATGGGGTGCAGGGGTATTTAAAGGGAACAGGGTGGACACCGGAAGCTGGAATGTACAGAACCTGGGAAGAAAAAACAATGAAATATTGGGCACACCGCTCGCTTTTTTCCCCGTAATCCCACACCCCGCACACGCCCACGCCCACAGCACACGATATGAGACTTGGCATGAAGGGCGGAATGGACCACAAGCCCCCAGCGTTTGTCACGCCCCCCAGCACACGCCCACAGCACAATGCAGACACGCCCACAAGGGACTACTTTGCTGGCACGGTTCTTTTATCTTTTAAATGTATATGTTGGGCGTCTGCATAGCCTATATCCTTCTGCTGCAACTGCCCTTTCCAACGCTGTATTGGGTGTTGTGATTGGTGCTCTGGTTCCTGATATTACCCGCCTCAAAGGTTTGGGCTCTCTCTTTATTATATTAGTGTAGATTAATGTATTAGTGGTTTCAAAATTGCTAACATTTGCTGTAAGTAATGATCAAGGTAGGTAGTGCCATCTGTCTTAAGACACCGTGCTGGGAAGTCCCAACCCTGCATTTCCTGGGTCTGCACACCAAGCGGCTTGAAACCCCACCCGTTTCCAACTCATCATATAATTAGGACAAGATGGATTGAGACTTTTCCCAATAGGAAGCATACGCTACTACACCATAAACCACAGTTCTTCAAACTGTGGGGCGGGCCCCCCTGGGGGGGGCGCGGATGGGTTCCCAGGGGGACGCAAAGGCCTCTGCCAGCACATGTAAAAGAAGACGCCTGGAAGTGCAGTGATGTTTATTTGCTGCATTTCCAGGCTGTCTTCATTTACTCTGAAGGCCTCAGAGTGCCCCGGGGCCAGATGTCAGTGGGTGTGCTCCTGGGGGCTCGGCTGGGCAGTGTCTGGAGTCTTATTAAGACTCCAGCACAGCCAAGTTTTTCACAGGTCTTTAAAGATCAATTGCATACATTTGGAAATTGGTTACCTAAGCGTAGTTTTTTTTTTCTTTTTCGAGTACCCCCTGGGCCCCGACTCTGCCTATTCCTTACATTTGCATTTTAAACTTACTGCTGTACTGTGAAGATGCATTTCATGAAAAGGAATACAAAAAAGGGTTGCCAATAGAAACAAGCATTTACAATGCAATGGTTTCGCATTATTGAAAGGTAGAGCTATTTGCATTGTTCATGACATTTTTTTTGTGTTTTAAAAAAAAATCATAAATAGCATTGTTATTTACATTACCAATAGCTTAATTGTTAAATAAATGGCATTGTCATGTACAAAGCCAATAGCTTAATCGCTCGCATATGCATGACCTATTGCATTTACACCCACACAGAGCCACACACATACACAGCCACCCACACAGTCATTCACACAGAACCACCCACACACACACAGAGCCACCCACACACACAGACAGAGCCACCCACACACAGACAGAGCCACCCACACACAGACAGAGCCACCTACAAAAAAAGCTATCCACACAGAGCCCCCCACTCACACAGAGCCCCCCACTCACACAGAGCCCCCCACTCACGGCGAGAGCCGGGGGAGGAGGGTGGAGGGAAGGGAGAGAACCCAAGAGGAGAGCCGGCGCGAATAGGGAGAGCAAGCAGAGGTGGAGGAAAGCAGCACCAGCGAAGGGAAAGAGCACTGCGAGAAGAAGGGGAGGCAGTTCATGTCTAGGGAGGGCAGACAAGTGATGGAGGAGAAGGAACAGACAGGCGGAAGGAGGGTGATTCGAGAGGCAACAGAGAGGGATTGGAAAGAACTGAGACGTGAGAGATGAGACGAAGACGAGCAGAGGCGACCAGACTAGCCGGAGAAAGAATAGAGAAAGATGGCTTATCTGTAAAATTGCCATTCATTTTAGAAGCGTCGTTAATTATTATGCAAACTTGTAAATGATATCGATTTTTATGATAAACTGAGAATATATGCTTTTTATGTTTATAGTGTTTAATAAACTGATGATAAACTATTATTTTGATAAACAGTAGATCAGCGGGAGCAAGCAAGAGCCGAGAACTGCGGGGGTAGAGAGCCGGAAGTGGGTTCTAGGTCATGGAATGGAGAGATAGCAGAGGTGTGGAGAACAAGAACAGATTGAGAGTGAGTGTGAGAGTGTGAGAGAGTGAGAGAGTGAGAGCAGGAGAAGAAAAGAAGTAGGCGAAAGAGGGAGCAAGGAAAGTGCAAAAGCGGGGGTGGGGCAGTGAGCAGAGGGGAAGAGGGACATGTCTGACCGGAAAAGAGAGGGCAGACAGAGACAGAAGAGGGGGAGTTGAGGGCAGCAGCAAAGAGGGGAGGGGGAAGGGAAAACTTGAGGGATGGGTACAGGGCATAAGGAGGGACATGAGAAAGCAAAGGGGAGATGGAAGGGGCAAGGGTACAGACAGAGCAGAATATATAGAGGGGGTGTAGGCGAGTTTAGGAGAAAGAACGAAGATAGGACTGAAGAGAGGGAAAGAACAGAGGGGTGCGAGGGAGAAGAAACAGCAGCGACACCAGGAGAGAGGAATACATCCAGGGGAGCAGGGAGAGGATAAGAGTGTGGAGAAGCGAGATCAGAGGGATGGAAGATGGGGGAGAGGGATGGGGACAAGTAGAGAACAGGGACACTCCAGAAACCGGAGGTGAGGAGGGATGCGTGCACTCTGAGGAGAAAGGGCAGAGATTGAGCACGTGGAGGCGAAAGGAGAAATCTGAAAGAGGGTGAAAGAGCGGGCGCTGTGATGAGATATGAGGGGTGGAGGTGAGGGTGGGGGGCAGAGAGGAGCGGATGAGGAGATAAAGTACCGGTCTGAGTTCATGAATGAGAGCTGGGCTGGTGGGGAACTGGAGGTACGCCTTGTAGAAAATACATTGATTCATATCCTGGATAGAAATGAATAACTAGGAAAAAGTTCAGGAGAAAAAACAGACTCATGGGCAAACAACAGGCAGCTGTACCCTACCATCTCAGACACTCTTGACCCTGCTTGAAATACCTGGAATTCGTCAAAGAGAAATTGCACTTTACTTCTGGAAGTTTGTGTCGCATCACAAACACACAGTAGTACCTAGCAGTTACGGAAACGCGTGCTTTAAGACACACAGTTTCTAAAAGCAGTTTAAATGGAGTTAAGGACATCCAAAAAGTGCCGTCCAAAGTTAACCGATGTATAAATCTTTTTTAACATAGTAGTATTAAATTAGGGTTCAGATCTACAAAATTAAAAACCATGATGCATAGCAAGATGCACAGCAAGATGCACAATTCCCCCCAATACTGTAAGCACAAAACAGAAGGCACAAAAGGTGAGTACTAGAGAGTGTTTTCGAAGTCACAGGACACGCCATCACTGAGTCAACCAAATTGTGAAAGGGTAGAGGGTACACCAAGGCCATCACATGACCTTACCTGTCATCCTCGCCATCGACCAGAGGTAAGGACTTCAAGGGAAGAAGCCGGACCCGCTAGACTGCCACCCCTCCCTTCCAAAGAAGTTGAACCACCTATTCCTGAAATGCCTTCAGCGATGATGGACTGCGGCAAACCGGCCACCGAGTGCTCCATGAGACGCCTTGCATCTGGGATCTGATTTGCCACTGACTGGATGAGCGAGGGCGCAAAGATTTGAGCAGAACTTAAGAGGTATCTGGTGTGGTATGTGCTGAGACACCGGTAAACTGGCAGGATAGTGAGCAACACCCTGAGCCCTGTTGTGTACAGTGGGGGGCTGGGACATGACAGGTGCGGGGCCCAGACCAGCAGAAGCTGTCAAGCTGATCTGGCTAACAGCGGCTGAGGCAGGGGCAATTGGGCCGACAGCCGGGATCTGCTGATTATTCATTCCTTGAAGCACGGGTTCCAATCCTTGAGCCTGGGGTTTTGCGGGAACGGGGGCCTTCTGCGCTGCCATGACCAGTTACTGAGGAAGGCTCTGCGGGCCCATCGGCACCCCCTGGGGCTGAAGCGGCTGCAGGAGAGGTGCAGTTAGAGTGGGGGCACTCTGCTGCATGAGGGAGGGCATTCCTTGGTTAATAGCTGCTGGTGCTCGCTGCGCCGTGGAGGGCAGATTCAAGTGCTGACCCACTGCCACATTATGACTGGACTGCGACGCAGTGGGCAGATTTAAGGATTGACCCACGCTGTGACTGACAGGCGTTGCAAGGGGGAGATTTATTTGCTGGGGCACATTCTGACTGGTGACCACTGACGTGGGCATCATCGTGGGTGCATGTGCAGCAGTCATAGCAGAGGCCGTGGATTGTGCTTGTGCGGCTGTGGATTGCATGTGTGACGAAAGATTATGCCCAGGAGCCCTGGCCCTGGCCCTACCAAGGTCTGCAGCTTATGGGGGTGCTGCAAGTAATCAGCCACGCTCCCTGTAACAGTAGTCTGAGTAGCCGGCATGGCGATGAGGGCGGAGGGAATCTGCTGCTGGGCTGCATAGTGGAGCTGCTGGGGCAGAGTCTGTACAGGCTGTGAATAGGGGTGTTGTTGGTGCACTGAAGGCACGGCCCCCATACTATGACCAGCCGAAGGGTTCAATGGAGGTTGGTAGCCCGGCTTTTGCTGTCCACAGCCGCCTTCAGGTGGGTGCGATTGTGCTGGCAAGGTGGCACTCTGAGCCCCGGGCTCCGAGTACCCCTGCTGCAGACCGGGGCCTGCGCACTCCGTATAGTGGCTCAGAGTGCTGCTGGCCGAGCTCTCGCTGGTGCTTTCCCTCTCCTCGGCCACCTGCCTGACACTCTCCACCACCCTGTGAGGGGCCTCCACAGGCTGCCCCCACTCGTAGTACTCGGTGCAAGTCCAGCGGCCCTTGCGGAAGGGCTAAGAGCTAGAGTCCAATTTCACCACCCGGAACCGTGATGCGGCCGCCGCCGTGTCGGGAGCTGCGGGGGGAGGGGGCTGAGTTTGCGGCTGCCCCACGGCCGACCCCAGCGCGGCGGCTGCCACCGCCGCCTGTGCCACCTGTGCGATGGAGCCCCCGGAGGCCGGATTGGTGGGCTACGTGCACAGCTCCAGGGAGGTTGTTCATCATGTTCACTGCAGCCATGCCCCTGGGCAGGCCAGCGGCAGGAGGCTGCAGGGGCTCGGGGTGCAGGGGCCCGGCGATGCCATTTATGAACAGCGGATGAGGCTGAGGAGGGGGCAGGCCGGGCAGGTGCGGCTGGTTTGGGGGACAGCGCCCCACAAGTGCTGCAGCTGCTCCTCGTCGCCGCGCTCGTCACCGGACAACTCCGGCACCGCTTTCTGTTGGGAGTCCTCGCTGCACGGCTGAGGGAATCCTGCCTGCTCCTCATCAGCTCGATCCTCCAGCTGCTGTTGAGCGGCACTCAGGATGCCTGAACGAAGGCGCCGCGGCCTGGATTAGGCCGTGCACCTTCCTTGATTGCCGCAGAGGATTAGGCTCCTACACACCAGGAAGTGAACGCGGACGCTTGGGTGCGGTCTGCTCTGTCGGTGGCCGGTTACTAAAGGTTTCCTGGCGCTACAGCCGGACGTCAAAAACGGGCAGCGTAAGAGCCTGGGGAAAAGAAACCCAAAAAACACCGAAATATTAACTTGGGACTGCTGCCCGAGCAGAGCAGCCATACAAAGAAGAAGTACTTGTCCGTCACAAAACACAACGTGACATTGCAGGCGGTGGTGCTTGTGAGTCGGAAGCCCGTGGCGCAGTTAATTTTCTCGCAGGTGGCAGCAGTTGGAGGAGAGCAGAGGAAGCGGCAGCTGTTCGTATCAGCTGAGGAAACTTTGACAAGAGAGGAGCCCTCCACGACCACGTTTCTCCGAGGCAGAAAGGCCTCGGAGAAACCACTGCCATTTTCGTGATTGGGGGGCGTGTTTTCGTTCTCTCCTCTTCCCATTGGCTGGAAGGTAAAATTCCAGCCAATGGGAAGAGGAGCGGGCGTGACTAAAAAAAAGACACGGAAACGCCCCCCAATCGCGTCAAGGCGGGCCCTGAACTCAGTGACGCTCCTCTCCTCCAATGGCTGGCCAGCATTTACGAGGCCAGCCAATGGAGAAGAGGGGCGTGTTCAGGCCCCCTATACTACTAATAAAAGATTTCGGCTCCGCCTACCCACTGCTTACGCAGTGGAACGGTAGCCGAAACCTAAAAATGCCAGCCATGTATGTTTAAAGAGCCTGCAAAGGCCTTGCTTTGACACTAAATAGGGTCTTAAATAAAAAAGTATGTATTCATTTGCAATGTGACTTTCTGTCTGGTCCTTTTATTTTCAGTCATGAATCATTCAGGCAGCCCTAGAACACATTTAAAAGTACTTTATATTTGCTTTTCGAAGTACACACAGATAAGTGCTGAAAATAGGGCTTTAGGTGACTGTTTATTTTTGTGCCGTCTGCAACATCAAAATAAAGAGCTGGCAACCCTAATCATGAGACTGGAGGTTTGTTGCAGGATCAGCACATTATTTATTTCCTTCACCCTCGATTCCCTGATTAATTCCATAATAGCAATAGTTTAACTTATATCTGAAACCCTGAGCCCCGCCAATAACATGCTGATTAACTTCAAGTATCTGGCAATTCACCCTGCATTCAGACAACTCAGTCCTCATTCTCACCCTCCACTTTCACACTCACCCTGAACTTATTGTTTTCCTGCATTTGCCACATAATCCACTGTCTGCTGCATAATTTGCAGATACAAAAATGCAGCAACACATGTTACCTCACAGTGGAAGGACCTTTCTAAAGGTAGACTGGTCACCTTTCTGTTGCTTATTGCTATATGTGGGTGTTAATGTGGTACTTATGAGGGGTAATAAAGGCCAGGACAACGTTAACAAGTGTAAAAATAGCAAAATAATGCAGTAATGCTATCACAAAATATGCAGCATAATTCGCCTTTGCTTGCTGCTGAATTTGGTCAACCATGCTGCATAATTTGGCCTTCTCCTGCCGCATAATTCCAATGGCCCTGTTTATAGTGCTAAGAAGTCCCAGCCTGTGGCAGAAAGCACTGTGAATATGTAAGTCATTATTTTAAAACAGTGTTTACATACTCTAAGCTAGACTGCTGCAAAATGATGCAGTGATTGAGATAAAACAAGTTCTTACAAAATATACTTTTTAGTAGTAAGTAATAAAACTATATCTAATGCAGACATTTTTTTAAGTGTCTCCACTATTCCAGATCCCAGCTGATAACTCTGTTACATTACATCTTAAAAAGAATAGATCTTTGCCACCATAAAGCTTTAAGCAGATCCACTGGAATTATTCAGCAGAAGAGAACACAATTATGCGGCAGGTTTGACTAAATTATCCAGCAAGAAAAGGTAAATTATGCGGCACAATGCGCCACATTTTGTAGTTAGCATTACTTCAATATTTTGTCATTTTAACTCACGGTAAAACTGTCAAGGGAAATATTTCACCTCATTAGTACCAGTTTAACACCCAAATACAGCAGTAAGCAACTACAAGATTACCAGTCTTTGCAAAGGCCCTTCCACTGCTCCAGAACACTTTGTCACGCTTTAAGTAACTTTTGTTCCGGTGGAGCTAGAATCAACTTTTTTTGTAATTGAAATCTGTGGATTATGTAGCAAATGCAGTACACTGATAATTATGTGGAAAGCGCTGATGCTGCAGAAACTCATAATTCCAGTGGCTCTGGCCTTAAGTGACTCAATCAATTAATGGCTGGTAAGAAGGCCGGTTTCTTTTTTAACTTTCTGCACTACCACCACCCACTTCAATTTCAGGCACAGGCATGTCAAAGTCAGTATTAACCATTCAGGGGAATTTTTGTGTGTGACTGCTGAGTCCATGGGGCAGCTGGTAGAAGGCCAGTAGGGTTGCATTCAGATGCAGAGCCCTAATCCTCTCGATCCTTGCGGCCTCACAGAAGTGGTCTAGGAGAGAGGAAAGGATCGAGATTCATAGATATTGTCAAAGAGAAGGCCCAGAATAGTGAGCACTCTATGCAAATGTTTACAAATGGCCAGAGACCGCTTCTTTAGAGAGATACCCCAAAGAAGGGGACAATTACGTTTTTTTTTTAAAGGGACATTAGTGAAGCTGGTACTGTTGCCAAGTGTGTAAGTGGCCACTGCTGGTTATCATAAAAGAGTAGATGCAGATGCAGAAGGACTTGGGCCCAGGAATTTGGGGGCCCACTGCATCACAATTATGACTGTCTACCTTTAAAAAAAGGGGCATCCGAGCATATTGTCCTTTCAAACATAGGACAGAGGTGATGATCCATCATGGTGGGGAAGAGGTAAAATAGGCAGAGGAGGTAGCCTGCTACTTAGGACTGCAGTTATCATTAGTGCAGCAAGTATAGTTGCATTGGGGTCAAAGAGTGTGAGGTGCTCACAACACCCCAATTATGGGGAGCAGTTGGTTTGGGATATCTGTTTTTGTTTGATGCATTTGCTGTTTTATAAGTTTCACAATTGGTGTGGTTCATAAGCTATAGAAAAAGTATTCCTGAAATCATCTCATAAGCCCCGCTCCCTGCACGCAGCCATGTCCATCCCGCTCCCCCTATCCTTGCCATAAAGTTTTGGAGGGGGGCCCGACCTCAAAACATTTTGCTTAGGGGGGGGCTCAGAGTAAAAAAGTTTGAAGACCTTTGCCATAAACTAATTAATAATACTAGTATACATTAGCGAGCATACACTGTTCAGCATCGCTGAAAGCTGGCTTGTAGCCTTAGCAATGGTCCTGAGGTGGGATTTATTTACCTAGCTTGGCAATACCCACATATCACAGACTACTGGATGCAGATAATCAATGCGATAGGGGTAATGATTGGATGCGGCCTGGAAATTTACCCATTGGCTGCTCTCTTGGGATATGTGAAAAAAATAAAAGAAATCGCATTGGAGATATTGCAACAGCTCTGTTGCTCGTGAAGTGCAAAGTCTTTATAACGTGGAGTGAATAAAAACACCCAAATGAATGAGTTTTTCAATGACTAAAAACTGTGTAACACCAACTGGGTGGTGTACGTGACTTAATAATGAGTAACACCAACTTGGAGGTGTAGTTGTCCCTTCTTCTGAGTTTGCTGCGCCTCATAAATATTTGGAAACAATGCAAATATATCTTGCCGGATGTGAATATTCCTCAAGTGTTGTGTACCTTGCATTTGTGCAGATTGTCCTTTGAGGAGATGGGTCAGGCTGGTATTACAACCTGTAACAGGGTTTCATTTTGTTTTCTGTAGAGTGGTCACCTTGTCTGGGGATGGGTGTTAGAATTTGGGGTCTCTAGTTGGCAGTGGTATACACCCTGCCCAAGTAGGGACCCTTCCTTTTAATCAGGATAAGAAGATTACGCTCCCAAGATAATCCCTGCTCGCCCCCTTGGTATCTTGGCTAAAGCACTCCGGCCTATCTTAGAGGCAGTGTGTAAAGTATTTGTACATAACGCACAAAGCAACACAGTGAAAACAAAATGGAAACCACACCAGTTAAAAAAAATAAAGTATCTTTATCTAAAACAGACAAGACCAAAATGACAATAATCTAACATACAGAACCCAAATATGACTTTTCAAATGTTTCAAGCAATTCTTTCAATATAACTCTATGGATGCAGTGATTTTACAAAAGTAACTCAGATGCGTCAAAATCAATAAGGCAAAACAGCTGCGGAGAACAAAAACATAGAAAAACACAGTGATACATCAGCTCCTGAGTCTACGAGGAGGCAATGTGTCTGTTGTACTGCACCCAGGAGAAGTGTTGCATCAAATCCAGACTGGAGGGGGAAGCGATGCATTCAAATCCAAGACTGTTCTGGTCTGCAGGTGATGCGTCATAAAAACTTGGTGCAGAGGTGCGATGTGTAGAAATCTGGATGTGTTGGAGGTTAATGTGTCTTTGGCAAACAGGAGATGCATTGATTCTTTCAGCTTCAGAGCAGGGCCTGCATCGGAGTCAGTGAGGGGGGTCATGGACCCCGGAAACATGGTGCACTAAACTCAGGCTGTGGCAGTTTCGTCTGCCACTGGTAGGTGCTGTGTCGATGTCTTCAGCCGCACAGGGTGTTTCACAGTAAATTCTCCCTTTACAGAAGTGCTGCGTCAGAAAAAGAGGCACAGGAAGGGCTATGCTCTTGATGGTTTCAAGTAGGTCTTTGCAGCAGGAACAACCTCTAAGTGCCCATAACTGGATTTCGTACCAAAAGACAGGTCAGAACTCCCAACAGTGGAGTTCAGGGATGCTACAGGTGAAGTCTATGTGTCCCTGAGACTTCTTAACAGGAGGCAATCTCAACATCAAACCCTTGAACAACAGACCTCCTGAGGCGGAAGCCGGGAGTGACGCTGTGCTGATATTTTAAAATTGTAACTGTGTTTTTGTGATTTTAAGACAAAAACTTGCACTCCCCCTTGGGCATTTACCGCGTTGCAGTCTAAACGCTGCCGCAGGATATTTGTTTGTGTTGCCGCCATCCCCGGGACACTGAGGCCACCCCCCCAACACCAGGCCACGCCCCCTTCCCACCGGGTCATATAAAGCGCGCTGATTCGCTAGCGCGATCCCTGAACAACAGATCTCCTGAGGCGGAAGCCGGGAGTGACGCTGCGCTGATATTTTAAAATTGTAACTGTATTTTTGTGATTTTAAGACAAAAACTTGCACTCCCCCTTGGGCATTTACCGCGTTGCAGTCTAAACGCTGCCGCGGGATATTTGTTTGTGTTGCTGCCATCCCCAGGACACTGGGGCCACGCCCCCAACACCAGGCCACTCCCCCTTCCCACCGGGTCATATACAGCGCGCTGATTCGCTAGCGCGATCCCTGAACAACACACCTCCTGAGGCGGAAGCCGGGAGTGACGCTGCGCTGATATTTTAAAATTGTAACTGTAGTTTTGTGATTTTAAGACAAAAACTTGCACTCCCCCTTGGGCATTTACCGCATTGCAGTCTAAACGCTGCCGCAGGATATTTGTTTGTGTTGCCGCCATCCCCGGGACACTGAGGCCACGTCCCCAACACCAGGCCATGCCCCCTTCCAATCATTCACCTCCTACTTAATATGTGCATCTTCCGGAAGCGCAGCGGACGAGCGCAGCGGGCGCACCGCATGCGCGCCGAAGGCGCGCCTAATGCAAGCCCGTCTGTGCCCGTCCGCGAACGGATTGAGGCCGGGGCCGGGCATGCTGACGGAGAGGCCGCATATAAAAGCCGAATTGTGTGGTCGCGGAAAACCTACGGTCTTTAAACACCATGGCTGATACCTGCACTCACAAGATTGACCTCGTGACCTCTACTCTCCCCCAGGCTTGCAAGACTGGTGGGACACTATTAGGAATACCGACTGACGGGAGGACTGAAAGAATTATTAAACCCAAACCATCGGTCAGCAGAGACCTCAAAGCGGGACTACTGAACTGTAGAGCCCTGGCTAAGCACACAGACGATATTTGGCTGCTACTGGAAGAACATCAGTGGGATGCGCTGTTTCTTACAGAAACTTGGCTCAATGAGGACAATATGACCGCCATTGCATTGGCAATTCCCCCGGGGTATAAAATATGTTTCTCCAATCGGGTAGGTGAAAAAAGAGGTGGCGGTGTGGTTGTTATATTTAATGAGCAGCTTACACTCACCGCCTCTGCCCCCACACTCATTGAGGGACTTGAGGGACTACATTTCTGTTTCCAAGTGGGCCCCCAACTATCACTAGCGGGACTAGTCATCTATCGCCCCCCAGGGGGAGAGGAGCCCCATCTAACTACTCTGGTGGATATCATTATCCAGACCTCCCTCCTTCACCCTCAGTTTCTTGTTGTCGGGGATTTCAATGTTCATATGGATAGGGAGGATTGTATCCCTGCAGAGATATTGAGATCCACATTGAATTCAGCCAATTTGAGGCTCATTAATGAGGGCCAAACGCATAGAGCGGGCCATATGCTCGATCTAATTTTTTCCAACATCAACAATATGGTGGCAGAGACACCGCTTCCACTGATATGGTCAGATCATTTTCTGATTCCATTTCAACTAAAATTAGCAGTTGACAAACCTGTGTCAAAAAAGCGCTTTTTTATGAAGAGACAATGGGATAAATTAGTCCCCGCCACTATGGGTCCAATCCTTGCTCAGAACTTACCTACCCTTACCTCAAACGTCAAAACTGACGCGAAGCTACTTAATGATTGGATCAGGAATATGGTTTCTTCCATTGCCCCGGCAACACTCGCAATTTCTAAACGTGATTCCCCTTCCGCTCCATGGTTCTCCCAGGATCTTAGATCACAAAAATCGGTCTGTAAAAGGCTTGAACGGCTTTGGAGACTAAACTACGAACCCTTAGGGAAAGTTTGCTATAAAGAAGAATCCAAACAACTGCATAAAGCCATTAGAAAGGCAAAAAAACAGTTCTATGCGAACTCTATTCAACAAGCCGAACATTCGGGTAAAGAAACCTTTAAAATAGTACAGTCCTTCTTCAAACCAATATGTGTCGAGAGGGAAGTCCCCCTGTCGATCTTGCTGTGCAATAGCATCTCCGACTTCTTTGACTCAAGAATTAAAAGGGTCTATGAGTCTTTCTGCCCAACGAGGTCAACGATAAAAAAGGATCTAGCCGACAAAATATTGAGCGGGTCTGCTTTGACACAATTTGATCCAATAGCCTTAAAGAAGTTATGCTAGAATTACATCGCTGTAAGTCAGGATCACCTGACGATCCCTGCCCCCCCAAACTTTGGAATCTCATGGCTGACTTCGTGGGCCCTGCCATTCAGCAAATATGGAACACTTCCATCTCATCGGGGTGTTCCCGAATATCTGGAAACATGCTACTCTCCTCCCATTAAAGAAAAAACCTAACGGGGACCCCAAGGATCTTAGTAATCTCCGCCCGATTTCTTTGCTGGCAGCACCGGGTAAAATGCTGGAGAAAGTAATCCAGTGTCAATTAAATCAGTTTATTGAAGATAACAAAATACTTCACGAGACGCAATCAGGCTTTAGACCCGGCTTTAGCACTGAAACAACACTAATTGAGGTGGCAGAGTCAGTGAGGTGGTCGATGGATTCAGGAGACTCTGCAATGCTGGTACTCCTGGATCTATCGACCGCTTTTGATACGGTTGACCACACAATACTGCTGTCGCGACTGGCTGAGATAGGCATCCAGGACCCGGTCCTGGAGTGGCTACAATCATATCTGACCCAGAGATCACAGAAGGTGGCACTGGGAGATGTTTCTTCAACACCAAAAGCCCTCACCTGGGCGTCCCACAGGGTTCGGCTCTTAGCCCACTTTTATTCAACATTTACCTGGCCCAGCTCTTCACGCTGATCGCCAACTGGGGGATTAAGGCAATATCATATACCGATGACACCCAATTGGTGTTCCCATATTCAGAAGTGTCGGAGGCATCTTTTCTGAGCTTCAAGGGCTGTCTCCAAGACGTAGCCTCTTGGATGAACACAAATAAACTAAAACTTAACGCCAATAAGATGGAGGTGAGACAGAGATCGGTCAAGCCCCCTCGCCTAGCCACTCGGCTAAAAATTTAGGGGTACGATGGGATGACAATCTGTCCTTTGCACCTCACATTCAGCAAGTAACGGGCTGCTGTTTGAGTAAGCTAAGAAATCTTCGTAAGATCCTACGGTCTTCTACCAGCAAGCTGCCGTAAAACCGTAATCCATGCCACAGTGACATCTAGGCTGGATTACGCCAATTGCTTATATCTGGGCTCACCAAAGTACCTTATACAGCAATTGCAACTGGTCCAAAAAGCGGCTGTGAGACTATTAATGCGGATCCCTTTTAAGCATTCAGTCTCTCCGCATCTTCTTTCCCTTCATTGGCTGCCAGTAGCAAGCAGAATAATATTCAAGGCACTTACATTGGCTTTTAGATCTCTGTACGGCAACTGTCCTAATTATTTGAAAGCACGACTGCCAAGGTACACTCAAGCTCGCTCCGTCAGATCCAACAAACGTGTTCAGATTGTAGTTCCTAGAGCAAAAAGAGCTCGGCTGGGAGGACAAACTTTTTCGTCCAATGTGGCAGCACTTTGGAACTCCCTGCCCCCAGCTCTCCAACAGGCTTCTTCCGAACTATGTTTTAGGCGTTTGCTAAAAACCTGGTTATTTGTCCAACCGCGCTAGACACTGCCACTTCTAGTCCACATGGTCTGAATCCTACCTTGTTCATCTAGCGCCGGGACACCTCCTCGCGAGGTAGCTGTTCGCGCTCTACAAAATGCCGAATTATTATTATTATTATATAAGAATCCTCTTAAACAGGATACCAAAGCAAAGTTTAAGTCCAGTCCTTCCTCTGCCCACAGACAGAAGCAGCAACCCAGAAAAGCACACACAGCCAGGGACCAGTACTCCTTCTGGCAGCTTTTCAGCTCCTCTTCTTAGCAGTGTCCTCGTAGTCCGTAAGTGTTCCAAAGAGTTACAGGGAAGGTGATGCTTTGGTTCCTTGCATGCAAGATTGGTGATGCGTCGGTTCCCTACTGCTGCGTAAGGGACGGTGATGCGTCGGTACTTCTCCGCATGTGGAGGTGATGCGTCTGTTTCTTACTGCGCTTCCGTGGCGATGAGACCCGCAATGCCGTGAATCAATGAAGATCTGGAGCAGTGAAACAAAATGGCGTCTTGTTCTTGATGCAACAACAATGCATGCATGCCCGATGGCCGTGCGGCGACTCTGTGAATCTTCTGAGCCGCGACAGGCCCTGCGATACGCTTCTCCGGTGATGCGATGGTATTTGCTGTGACTGCAACACTCTTTTCCGGCAATGCGAGGCGCTTTGGTGATGCAATGCAACAGCGGCAGCAGAGACACCCTTCTTCAGTGATGGGACGACAACGGCTGCGGCAGCATTACGATTCTCCAGCGATGCAACGGTATCTCCTGTGACACTCTTTGGCGGTGCGGCAGCGGGGACAACCTTCTGCAGTGATGCGACGATAGCAGCTGCGGCGACGTCATGCTTCTTTGTGAGTCACGTTTCCAGCTCCTGGCGACACATAGTCCCTCAGAAGGCCCAGCACAACAGGAGGCACTTCAAATTCCCAGCAAGGGAACTCAGGGAAGCTTGACAACACACAGGTTGTATTATAAAAATAAGTATTTTTATATAGACTTAACACAAGACCACAAATGACAAAATTCCACAATACTGTACTTTAAAATGGTAGAAATATCTTAGTACTTTTTTCATGGCAAATGCGACACTTTGCGTTCAATGTACCTTAGGATGCGTAACGCTATGCAACAAAAGAGTTGCAGGGAAGGTGATACATCGGTTCCTTACACGCAAGAAGGGTGAAGCGTCGGTTCCCTACTGCTGCGTAGGGGACGGTGATGCATCGGTTCTTCTCCGTGTGGGGAGGTGATGCGTCAGTTTCTTACTGTGCTTCTGTGGTGATGCGACCCACAACGCCGTGATGCGAAGCAGATCTGGTGCAATGAAACAAAATGGTATCTTCTTCTTGATGTGATAACGATGCGTGCACGCCTGACTCGGTGAATCTTCTGAGCTGCAGCAGGCCCTGCGACAAGCTTCCCCTGTGATGCGACAGCGTCTGCTGCGACGGTGACGGTGATAGCAGCAACGGCGATCCCCTTCTTCAGCGATGCGACGACAACTGCTGCAGTGGCGTCACGCTTCTCCAGCGATGTGACGGTATTTGCTGCGATGGCGAAACTCTTCTCCGGCGATGCGAGGTGCTTCAGTGATGCAATGCAGCAGCAGCAACACCCTTCTTTCGTGATGTGACGACAGCGCCTGCAGTGGCGTCACGCTTCTTCTTTGTGAGTTGCGCTTACAACTCCTTGCGACACACAGTCCCTCAGAAGGCCCAGCAGAACTGTAGGCACATCAAATTTCCAGCAAGAGAATGCATGGGAACTGGTTGGAGAAGTCTGTTATCGCTGAGAGTTCAGCAGGAGGCAAGCTCAATTTCCAAGGACTTGGAGATCCTTTACAAGTTGGTGAAGGTAGCACAAAGTTCCCTTCTCCAAACCACTTCTGGTCAGTCCTCAAGCACTTTGTTGACAAGACTCCATCTTTCCTTTGACAGTATGGGCCAGGGACATCAGCCGCACCACAGGAGGTGGAGCCGTCCTTGTGGAAGGCAGGCACAGCCCCATTCAGGTCCCACCACTCTACATGCAGATGGGTCTATTCAGCCCTGTGCTGGCTCACCCTGTCTCCTGGAATCCCCTAGCCCTGTCAATCAAATTCCAGACAAGGACTACACAACCTAGCAGAGGGAGGCTTGGACAGTTAGGCAAGAAAATTCCTACTTTATAAAAGTGGTATTTCCAAACACAGAATGTTAAAACCAACTTCACCAAAAGATGTATGTTATCATTCTGAGTTCAGGCATACTAAACTCGAATTTCTACCTAGTTTCCCTAGTCAATTAAGATTATAAGATTTTATAATCAAATTGCCCATTCTAGCCTATGGGGAACAGGTAGTCTTTCATTAGTGAAAAACGAAAATGGCTGTAATTCACTCTCAGGACATGCCACACACATCACAGCATGTCCTACCTTTTACCTACAATGCACCCTGCCCTTGGGCCTTCCATATGCAGAAAAGGGAAGGCTTAGGGACTGGCAAGTGGGTGCAATTGCCTTGTCTACACAGCAGTACCAGACTGCGCACAGGCACTGCAATGGCAGACCTGAAATACACTTCACAGGCTGCTTCTGTGGGTGGCACAATCAGTGCTGCAAGCCCACCAGCAGCATTTGATTATCAAGCCCTGGGCACAAGTAAACCAAACAAGCCAATCATGGAGTCACTAATCCATGCATCAATTTACTATAGGGAACATTTGCAATGTGGCACTGAATAGCAGTGGCACAGTGCCCAATGCATGTATATCGAGCAAAAACACATGAGGCAACAGCAAAAAATGGAAGGGAGACCCACGCCAATGGTGCCAGCTGTAACACATGTCCCCTCCAGCTAAAATGTGGGGAGAACTACCCTACCTCCTGGGAATTCTCATCACTAAGTCGGAAAAATCTGGACAGACCATCAGCATTGGCGTGTTCTGTACAAGGGTGGTGTTCCACCATGAAAACCATCCCCTGTAGGGAAATGGACCACCTCAACAGCTTTGGATTCTCATCCCTCATCTGCATCAACCATCTGAGGGCCCTCTGGTCTGTCTGAACCCGGAAGTGAGTCCCAAACAAGTATCCTTTCAACTTCTTCAGTGCCCAGACCACATAAAAAGCCTCATGCTCAATTGCACTCCACCTGTGTTCCTGTGGAAGTAACCTCCTACTGATGAAGGCTACGGGTTGATCTAGGCCCTCCTCATTTATCTGTGACAAAACAGCCCGTACACCATGCTCTGAAGCATCTGTGTGAACGATAAACTCTTTTGAGAAGTTGGGTGCGAGGAACACGGGCTCCATGCACATGGCAGTCTTCAGGGCATCAAAAGCTTTCTGACAGGTGTCAGTCCAAATCACTTTCTTGGGCTGCTTCCTGGAAGTCATCTCTGTCAAGGGGACAATGACAACCCTCCTGTAATACCTAGTGAGTCCTAAAAAGGCTTTCACCTCTGTCTGGGTCTTGAGGGGTTCCCAATCCAGGATGGTCTCAATCTTGAGCTGTAGGGGTGCTGCCTGGCTGCTCCCAACCTGGTGTCCCAAGTACACCACAGAACCCTGCGCGATCTGGCTACTCGCCTTGATCATGAGGCCTGCTCTCCCCAGCACCATCAACACTTCCCGGAGGTGGCGCAGATGTTCTTCCCAACTGGTGCTGAACATTGCAATGTCATCCAGGTAGGTGGCACTGAACTCTTCCAGTCCAGCCAACACCTGGTTGACCAACCTCTGAAAGGTGGCAGGGGCATTCTTAATCCCAAAGGGCATAACCTGAAATTGGTAGTGCCCATCTGGTGTGGCGGATGCTGACCTCTTTCTTGCCACATTAGTAATCTGCCAGTACCCAGTGGTTAAGTCAAACGTGCTGAGTTACGGGCAGCCACTAACTGATCAATGAGCTCATCTGCTCTGGGGATGGGGTGCGCGTCAGTCCTGGTGACAGAATTGAGCCCTCGGTAGTCCATACAGAACCAAAGTTCTGGAGTGACACTCGGTGCGGCAGCTTTTGGGACCAAGACCACTTGGCTGGCCCAAGGACTGTTAGAGGATGCAATCACCCCAAAACAAGTATTTTGGAGACCTCCTCCTTGATACAAGCTCTCACCCTGTCAGTCACCCTGTAAGTTTTATGCATAACAAGTGGACTGTCTCCAGTGTCCACATCATGGACTCATCAATCTGTGACACTGGGAATCAGGGAAAGCAGATCAGAAAACAGTCCCAGCAACTGGTGACAGTCATTCTGTTGCTTAGGGGTCAAGGTGGAAGAGAGGTTCACACCATCCACTGATCCATCTCGCTCTGCGCCAACAGGAGGTCAGAAAGAGGCTCGGTCTCCTCCTCCATTCCAGCATCTGTCGGTAAGGGCATGCCCATTTCGGACCTCTCCAAGTGGGGCTTCAGGCGCTTGACATGATTAGGAAAATTCTTCCCCTACTGCCTTTCAATGCTAGAAGAAAACGGGTGCAAGCCTTGATTCTGTCTTGGCTCGATTACGCCAACGTGCTTTATTTAGGCTCTCTATGTTCTACCATTAAAAAATTGCAAACCGTTCAAAATTGTGCTGCACGACTCCTTATTCAGGCCCATAATCTGTAATCTGCTAAACCCCACATTATCTCTCTGCACTGGCTTCCGGTTGCTGAAAGAATTCAGTTTAAGACACTGTGCATTACCCGTAATACTCTCTTTGCTGAAATGCCACCGATCCTCCGAACTCTCATCTCTCCCTACTTCCCTAGAAGATCTTTGCGCTCCGGGAAGAAACATCTTGCAGCTGTCCCTAGGATAAACAGAGTGCGGAGTGGTGGACGCCCTTTTTTATGTATTGCGGCAAAATGCTGGAACCAGCTACGGGACTATTTTCGGCTTGAAGCCAACATCTTGCCTTTTGAAATCTCCTGAAAACCCTTCAGTTCACTTGAATGTTCAGCTTTAGTTTGGAGATGGCTCTGTTTTAGTGCTGGGAAGCCTTTTGGTAGCTATGTGTTGTTTAAATATACATTCATTCATTCACATGCAGGACCTGCAAGGGGTTCCTGAGAGATCGCAAGACCACCAAGTAGGTAACAGGACTTTTGCGATCCACCACCTCAATTGGTTAGGTCCTCTTATCCGGGAGCGCACATGGCTCCACTGGGGCCATGACCAACACTTTCTGACCAAGCTGAAGCTCAACCAGAGTGCTATTCTTATCATACCACTGTTTCATCTCCTCCTGGCTGGCTTCTAGATTTGCCTCAGCGAGTTGCTTGAATCACCTAGTCTGGTTCCTGAAGGCCAGCATGTAGATATATACATCCTGGGGAGGTTTCCTGGGAGATTGCTCACAGCTTTCCGTGGCCAAACTCAGAGGTCCTCTCACTGGGTGACCATTGAGAATCTCAAAGCGGCTGAACCCTAGAGACTTCTGTGGCACTCCACGGTAGGCAAAGAGAAGGCTTGGTAAGAGGTCATCCCACTTATGCCTCATGGGTTCTTCCAGACCCATAATCATGCCCTTGATGGTCGGGTTGAACCTTTCGACCAGCCCATTACCTTGGGGGCGGTAAGGAGTGGTGAACTTGTATGTTACACTGCACTCCTGCCACAGGGACTGCATATACTTGGAAATTAAGTTTGTATCTCGGTCAGACACCGCCTCTCTAGGGAACCCCACATGGTAGAAAATTCCCATCAGTGCCCGTCCGACCACGGGGTCCATCACTGTCCTGAGAGGGATGGGTTCCGGGTACCGGGTGGCAGGGTCCACCAAGACCAGGATAAACTTGTTGCCCATGGCTGTCTTGGGGTCCAGTGGCCCCACAATGTCAATACCCACCCTTTTAAAGGGGGTGCTGACCACAGGGAATGGCTTAAGAGAAGCCTTTTGCTTCCTCCCACTCTTTCCAATTGCCTGGCAAGTCTGACAGGTCCTGCAATGAGTGTCTGAACTCTTGCGCATTTGGGGCCAATAAAAGTGGATGACAAGCCTCTCAATGGACTTGTCCTGCCTCAAATGTCCTGCTAAAGGCACATCATGAGCCTGCCCCAGTAGGAAGGCTCTGAAGCGCCGGGGTACAACCAGCACAAGGTCTGACACAGGCTCCGCAACCTTAGGCTCACTATACTGGAAACCATTCTCCCAGTAGATCAAATGTTATCCAGACTGATCACCTGCTGCCTGGTTTGCAGCCTGCTGCCGCAAACCCACAAGAGAATGGTACTTCTTCTGCTCCTCGCAGAACTCTTGCCTGGAGGATCCCCCTTCCTGCTGCCAATGGGTCTGCTCAGGCAGGTCCCCCAGTTCAGCCACCTGTTCCCCTCTAGGCTCCAGGGCATCCCCCTCAAGTTCTGCCTTATCCTGGACCGTGGGAACTTCAGGGGCCGGTTTCCTGCACCCCCGCCTCTTCTCTTTAAGGCAGGCACCTGGGCCCCCCTCTCAGGTTCCAGGTCCTCTTGAACACCCCTACTGGCTATCATAGACTGTGTGATCATACACGCCCACTTAGGCAGACTCAACATCTCTAAATGGGCTTTCTGCTCCACCTTATCACAAGGGGAGCTCTCCAAATCGTTACCCAACAGACAACAACAGGCATGGCTGGCCTCACAGCAACCTGAATAGACCACCTCACAGTCTCCTAAAGAGACAAGGGACATACCTGCGGGACCCCACCCACCTTGGGTACCCATCTCCTCCTCCAGGGCTACACTTGCCATCTGCCGGGGTGGTGTACCAGTCGGTGCTGTCTTTCATTACTGTGGTCACTGGGGATCAATAGACTTATGGCCCATTTCACCACACTTGAAGCACCTCAGGGGTCCCCTATCAACAGGTCTACCTGTCGGGCCCCTGGGCTTCTCATCAGGGAAGGCTGGGAACCTTTCCCTTGGATCCCTTGGGGATTACTTTGGGTCTCTTTCTGGAACTTTCTGTGTTTACCCTTGTCCCCCCCCACTCTTCTGCTGAGACCCTGCCCACACCTGACCCTTGTAGACCACGGATGCTTACCCAGCGGTCCGCCTCCTCAGCAAGCTTCCTTGGGTTAGTCAGCCTGCTATCAATAAGGTGCTGGCGTGGCTCTGGAAAACAATTACTTGACAAGTGCTCCAATGCAATGAAATCAAAGAGCGCCTCAAAATCATTCACTTTGCTACCCTTCACCCAATCATCCAATGCTCTGCAAAACAAAATTACATACTCTACCCAGGTGCTTGACTCCCACTTTTTGCAATTCCAAAACCTCTGTCTTATACAGTTCAGGAGTCAAGCCATACCTGGACATCAATGCTTCTTTCATATCTCTATAAGAATTGTGGACTTCAGAAGGCAAGTCTAACAAGGTATCCCGTCCCTCACTAAGGAACCGCCCCCAAAACCCTGCTCCCCAATCCTTCTCAGGGACCCGGTGGTAGGACATGGCTACCTCATAGGTCTTGAACCACTGCCCAATGTCATCATTTTTATAAAATTCTCTAACCACATTCTTAGGTATATACACCCTTGATTCAACAGGCATGGACGGTGTGCTGCCACCAGAGGGAGTCATTTCTAAGCTCCTAGCTTTTAACTCAAACTCCCTCAAAATTCTCTCATGCTCCATTTGCAACCTCTTTTAATCTATGGCCAAATTCCTATTCTCTAACTCTAACTGCCCACCCTTCTTGAGCTTGGTCATCTCCAATTTGTGCATCCTACTTTTCTCCCTGTCTTCCAACTCCTATGGGGACAGGCCCTTGGCAGAAACACTGCTACCTGCTGGGGAGGTTGCTCTCCTCCCCGCTGGACCCAATGGCCCTTCCTGCTGCCCATCTGCATCTTCAGCCCCCTCCACATGCTCAGGGGTGCTCCTTGCTACCTCCCACGCCCTTACCACCTTTGAAACTCATCCTTTTTGGTAAGACCGGTCATAGAAACTTTAAATCTCTAGCAGAAGTGCTTCAGCTGTCTCACATTGTAGCTTTATAGTTCCTCCTCTTCAAACTCCCAATCAACGGATGCTATGGATGCTGCTTTACTCATGGTGGCTAAACTTGGCAGTTCTTTGTAAAAATAGAAAATCCCAGGAAAAACAATCAACCAAAATGTATGTGGTTACGTTTGGTCTGCGCTCACTAGTAGTCTTCACCAATCACTGTATATGGGTAACAAATGCAAATCCAGAATCCTCACGGCTGACCACTAATGTTAATGTTGTCTAGTTGACAGAGGTAGGTACCTGTGACCAAATAGAGACCCTTGCTTCTAGTCAGAGTAAGGGGCTACACTCCTAAAATAACCACTGCTCACCGCATTGGTAGTTTGGCATGAGCAGGCAGAATTCTATCAGAAGCAGAGTGTAAAGCATTTGTGAACACATTCAGTAACACAGTGACAGCACTATAGATGGACAACACACAGGTTGTATTATAAAAATAAGTATTTGTATATAGACTTAACACAAGACAGCACACAACAAAAATCCACAAAACTGTACTTTAAAATGATAGAAATAGCTAGTTCTCTTTGGATGGTAAATGCAACGCTTTACGTTCAATGTACCTTAGGATGCGTAAAGCTATGCAACAAAAGAGTTGCAGGTAAGGTGAAGCGTTGGTTCCTTTCACGAAAGAAGGGTGATGAGCTGGTTCCCTACTGCTGCATAGGGGACGGTGATGGGTCGGTTCTTCTCTGCGCCGGGAGGTGATACGTCGGTTTCTTACTGCGCTTCCATGGCGATGCGACCCGCAACGCTGTGATGCGATGAAGATCCGTTTCAATGAAACAAAATTGCATCTTCTTCTTTATGCGACAACGATGCGCGCACGCCCACAGGCTGTGCGAAGACTCTGTGAATCTTCTGAGCCGTGAGACGCCCTGCGACACTCTTCCCCGGTGATGCATCAGCATTTGCTGCGTCGGCAACACTTTTGTCTGACGATGCAAGGTACTTCGGTGATGCGATGCGACAGCGGCGACCCCCTTCTTCAGTGATGCAACAACATAGGCTGCTGCGGCCTTACGCTTCTTCAGCGATGAGACTGGATGTGCTGTGAATGCGACACTCTTCTCCAGCGATGCAATGCGCTTCAGTGATGCAGCCAATTTGAAAAAGGTCTATAGCTAAGTAGAAAAATAACAATAAATGAACTAAATTGATAACCTAAAAAATAATTAAAGAAGCCCACATGGAAAAGACTAATCACCAAATTGATAGAAAAATACTTACATTTTATTATGAGTCAGTATATTTGTTTTGTAATTCTTTGTTAAATTTCATATTGTTAAATATTTAGAGAATAATTGATTATAAATACAATAGCAACATAGAAATTCATAAAAAACATAATAGACATAGACATGGCATTAGACAAGAAAGACGATGGAGGCAAGCGGTAGATAGGGACTACGCGCGTTTCGGCTTGTCAGCCTTCATCAGGTGAACGTCTATTGCAAGACAAGAAACACAATTTAAAAGAAAAGGGAGGAAACAGCTAGTCATCAACAGCAATAGCTCCAAATAGTAGATTAAATAGAGAGGACGGTGTTAAGTTGATGAGATGAAGTGATTTCTGGGATGATAATAAAGTCACGCTGATAGTCTCTCATGGGTATGTAGATGAACGAAGGGTGATAATGGAGCACATAAATAAAGACGCAAAATCCGTCTGAAGATGGATGGCAATAATCTGAACACCACGACTGGGCACCAATCAATGGCCGGTAGGAAAATTAGATACACACTTGCAAGGATATCTGCACACAGCAGCAAACAAAACGATTATGGTCCTCGAGCAGCGAAGAACGCCATCAGGGAGGGCGTCCGGTGCAGATCTAAGGTGCACCCAGAATAAAGTGATGCAGCAGCAGTGAAACCCTTCTTCAGTGATTTGACAACGGAGGCTGCAGCGACGTCACACTTCTTCTTTGTGAGTCGCGCTTCCAGCTCCTTGCTACATGCAGTCCGTCAGAAGGCCCAGCAAAGGTTCTTCTTGTATCCCAAAAGTCTGGGTCCCCCTTTTATACACCTATTCTCTTTGTTCTCTGAAGGCAGAGAGTGTCTGTACCTAGTCCAAACCAATTCTGGTCAGTACTGGAGCACTTTGTTGACAAGACTCCTTCTTTCTTTGACAGTGTGGGCCACGGACATCAGAAGCACAACAGGAGGTGGAGGCGGAGTTATTATTGTAGAAGGCAGGCACAGCCCTATTCAGGTCCCTGGTGCAACTCCTCCCACCACTCTACACGCAGATGATTCTATTCAGCCCTGTGCGGACTCATCCTGTCTCCTGGAATCCCCCAGCCCCTGTCCCTCAAACTCCAGACAAGTAATAAACAACCTAGCAGAGGCAGGCTTGGATAGTTAGGCAAGAAAATACCTACTTTATAAAGTGGTATTTTCAAACACAAAATGTTAAAACCAACTTCCCTAAAAGATGCATTTTATCATTCTGAGTTCAGGCATACTAAACTCAAATTTCTACCTAGTTCCCTGAGACAGTTTGGATTATAAAATGTTATAATCAAACTGCCCATTATGTCTTATGAAGAAAAGGTAGCCTTGCAATAGTGGAAAACGAAAATGGCTGTAATTCACTATCAGAACATGCCACATACATCACGGCATGTCCTACCTTTCACCTACAGTGCACCCTGCCCTTGGGCCTACCATAGGGGTGACTAACATGCAGAAAAGGGAAACTGGCAAGTGGGTGCATTTGCCTAGTCAACTCAGCAGTACCAGACTGCACACAGGCTCTACAATGGCAGACCTGAGACACACTTTACAGACTGCTTCTATGGGTGGCACAATCAGTGCTGCAAGCCGCCCACCGGCAGCATTTGATTTACAAGCCCTGGGCACACACCAGTGCACTGTACTAGGGTCTGACAAGTACACCAAACCAGCCAATCATGGAGTAACTAATCCATACATCAATTTACCATAGGGAGCACTTGCACTGTGACACTGAATAGCAGTGGCACAGTGCCCAAAGCATTTTTAACCATCAAAAACACATGAGGCAACAGCAAAAAATGGAAGGGAGACCCACGCCAATGGTGCCAGGTCTAATATACACACTTTCTGAAAGTGACATTTTCAAACCCACAATTTGAAAGACCACATTTTCTAAAAGATGAAGGGGCATATTAACAAGGGCTTTATCTCTGCTTTTTTTGGCTTTAAAAGCCAAAGAATTGGAGATAAAAATATCGCCCTATCAACAGCAGGGTGCTAACATGCAAAATCGCATGTTAGCACCCTTTTTCACTATGCCTCCCTTTGCATCTCTAATGAGATGCAAAGTGGGCGTTCCAGAGCAAAATGACAGGAGAAATGGCGCTAAGCAACATTTCTCCTATTATCAAGCTTCACAATAACCTTGTTAGAGACAAAAAAAGCAGCGCTAACCACGGTTAACGCTGCTTTTTCAAGTCTGCTAATTTTCAGATTTAGCCATGTAATCCAATGGGAGGTGGATTACATGGCTTTGTCCACCATGGACTATCAAAAAGGATATCCCTATCCTTGTAGTTTTCTCGCTGCATTACAAGCGATAACCTCCCAAAATGCTGCTATCGCTGGATTTTTTATCGCCTAGGTGGTTACCGTTGTTAATAACGCGATAACCAGGCGATATTATCCAGCGATAGCGGGCGTTAAAAAAATGAACGCTAAGCGCCCTTAGCGTTAATTTTCCCTGTTCCTTGGCAATATACCCCGTACTTTTATATTCTAAGCTTAGAGAGCCCAATCTCCAAATCTCTAGCTGTTCCCAATTAAAAGTTACACTTGTAAAATTTTACAAAGCAACTCCGATGATAGCCTATGGGATGGCAAGTCCTTGCAAAAGTGAACAACGAAATTGGCGGTATTTCACTATCAGGACATGTAAAACACACCAGTACTTGACCTACCCTTCATATAAACTGAACCATGCCCTAAGGTGCCTTGGCCTACCTTGGAGGTGACTTACAGGTACAGAAAGAGAAAGTTTCGGGCCTGGAAAATGGGTGCATTCGCAAGGTTAAAATGACAGTTTAAAACTGCTCTTACAAACACTGCAATGGCAGGCCTTAGACAAACTTATAGGGCTACTCGTGTGGGTGGAACAACCAGAGCAGCAGGACCACTGGTAGCATTTGATCTACAGGCCCTGGGCACACATAGTGCAATTTACTAGGTACTTACCAGTGCATCAACTATGCCAATCATGAAGAACCAATCAGAATTATAACTTACATAAGGAGCACTTCATCACTGATCAGCAGTGGTAAAGTGCCAAGAGTATCTAAACCAGCAAAAACTAAGTCCATCACACAGTCAAAAACAAGCATTTGCAAGGCAATTGGTCTCGCCTTTGAGACCTTATATGTATTTCGCTAAGCAGCACATTAGCCTGGGTGCTGAAACATCTATTGTTCTTTAACATGGTGGGAAAGTAAGCACCAAACTGCGTGAAACGCCAGGTATGGGATCACATGGAGAGAAATATTGCCTTTCAGTGGGAAATGGTCTAGTCCAAAGCTCTGTTTTTAATATAAAATCAGGGACTTCGGTGGTCATATCACTGAAAATACAAGATTTGAAAAGAATATTATTGTCTACGAGTGCTTCTATGGACTGGAATCTAGAAAATGCTAAAGTAATTCTGGTATATTTATTGACCTCTGCTGGTCATTTTCTATCAAGAAAGTTAAATAGAGGCAGTTGTCAAAAAAAGAAAAAAAAGAAAGTCCCTCAGTAAAAAGCAATGCTGGTATGTTACTGACCTCTACTGGTTGTTGTCTATCAAGACAGTTAAATAGAGGCAGTTGAACAAGCAGAAAGCAATTCTGGTATCTTACTGACCTTTACTGGTTATTTTCTATCAAGACAGTTAAATAGAGGCAGCTGAGCAAAAAAAAGTCCCTAGGTGGAAACAAACAAATCCTAGGGCTGATCTCCAAAGCCCACAAAGTACATACACAAAGAAGTAAAAAGTAAACCAAAGTATATACAAGAGGTCTCGAATGCTCGACCTAATGAAGGAGGTAAAGATAAAACCACTGGGAAACCATACCAAGGATGCCAGGTCTAACATGTGTCTCCTCCAGCCAAAAGTAGAGAGAACTTCCCAATCTCATGGGAGTTCTCATCACTAAGGCAGACGAATGTGGACAGTCATCCTCACTGTTGTGTACTGTAGCAGGGCAGTGTTCTACCATAAAGTGCATTCCCTGTCGGGAATTGGATCCTCATATGCATCAACCATCTGAGAGGCCGATGGCCTATCTGAACCCGGAATTGAGTCCCAAAAAAGAGGGTTTTAGCTTCTTCACTGCAGAGACCACCGCAAAATCTTCTATATAAATGGTGCTCTACCTCTTTTACCTGGGAAGTAACCTCCTTCTAATGAAGATGTACAGATTGGTCTAGGTCCTCTTTATTTAGCTGTGCTAGAACTGCCCTCACACCATGCTCTTAAAGGTCTGTCTGCACAACAAATTCCTTGGAGACGTTGGACACTCTCAGAATGGGTGCCGTGCACATGGCAGCCTTCAGGGCATCAAAAGATGTCCATCAAGCCTCATTTCAGATCACTTTCCTGGGCTGCTTTACAGAAATCAGCTACATCAAGGGAGCAACAATGGTGCCACATCCCTTGACAAACCTCCAGTACCAACCGGTCAGCCCTAAAAAGGCTCTCCACTCAGTCTGGGTCTTGGGGGGCTCCCAAGCCAGAATGGTGTCAATCTTGGGTTGTATGGGCACCACATGGCTGCTTCCTATCTGGTGACCCAAGTACATCATAGACCCCTGCCCTATCTGGAACTCACTGGTCTTGATAGTTAGGCTTGCCTTCTGAAGGGCCATCAACACTTCCCAGAAGAGATGCAAGCGGACTAAACGAAGAGCACAATGGAGGAAATCATTCCTAGCCTTATTTATGATCTCCTCCACTAGGAAAACCGTGCATGGTCTAGTTATTTATATCTACCCCTCCCATCTCTTCCAAGCGACTGCAACAGTCACCATCTATCATAACAAAACCATCCTCATGCAATCCACAGACGGCAGGTTAAATCTCCTGGATAACATCTTCCCCATTATCAAAGAACAAGTATCTAAACCCAAAACCTCCACCCAGGCTAGTCACACCACCTGTCCACTACATATCACATCACCAAACCCTTCTGACAACCAAGCCCTACTACTATTCCGAACAATACTTTCATCCGAATCAAATGCTACCTCTACCCAGACTACCCCAACACCATCACACATCACATCAATTCACCAAACCATTCCACCAACCATGCTTCTCTATTACCCCGACCAATATCTACATCAGAGACATATGCTACTCCCGCCTCCCCGCCTTGATCACCTACAAGATTCTCCCCCATCCCCACTACACCAGCATGTATATATGTCACAGACTCACACACTACAATAGTGATATCATGACCAGTAGCCACTACCAAGTTCCCTGCTCCCCTAGACCCACACACAATACACTCAGACCTCACAACTGCGGTTGCATACGCACCCCCAACAGATATTGCATCCCCCGTTAAAGAACACAGTCCCCCTCCTTGTTACCCTACTTCTTGCAAAACCAACATTCCCACTACCTCATCCATGCTGCACACAAATTTGCCTCACACATACACTCCCCATTCCAGCTCACCCTCCCACGATCAGGTGATGGAAGAAAATAGGACTTTCCATTGCTACATAGAAGACGTGCCGCCCTCTGATCACCCACGCGACCCAAGCACATCTCTCACAACCATAATTCAGCCATCCACATCCATAACACAGCCTCCAACCCTACTCATACCAGCACTAGACCCCAGACTTGATGAGATCATGATCTCATTATGTCAAATCAAAGAAGAACTACAAGCATTACAAGAGGTGATATTGAGACAACTGTGGTACACCAGAGCTACAAGACAGTCTAAATCTAACAGGCACTTGAATCACCTAATAGACTTCTCGAAATTTGCGTTCCCCAGCTAGAAATCAGTTCCCTCTCATAATAAATCAACCCGCCCAATCCATAGCACCAATCCGCTTTCGGAGGAAGAGTTACTCTCTGTATTACAATCATATGAACCCTCTCACCTGAACTTCCTTACTCCCAGTATAGCGAAAATCCCAACTATCCCCCAAACTCACACAGACCCACTAAACAACACTAGAGGCGTCATTGAGAACAATATAAGACGAGTTCCCCTCTTTCAGGAACCTACCTGATCCCTCATCACGCCCGTCTTAAATGCATACTCCTAAATTGTAGATCGGCCTCAAGACACGCTGCTGACATAGCTAACCTCATTCTTACACAAGAACTGGACTTGATAATGTTAACTGAAACTTGGTTAAAGGAATCCTCCACACCAATCATTGACATACTAGTACCCCCAAATTATGACATCATCATACTGGACAGAATTAATAAGACAGGGGGCGGTATCGCCTCATACACTGTAAAAATATCTCAGTAAACAGATCCATATCCCCTGTTTTCTCTTCTTGCAAATACATATGCTTCGACATCACCAGTAATGACACACCAGTATGCTCTTTACACATCCTCTATCATCCACCAGGTGACAACCTCACAGTTACCGAACACTTCATGGATATTGTCTCCTCTAATACCAGACATCAAAATACCCACATTTTCCTCGGAGACCTCAATCCCACTGCAACAACCACAATGATGCAGTGGTACATAGTCTCAAAAACTACCTCGATGACCTAGACCTCACCCAAATTTGTAACAGCCCTACACACCATAAAGGTTCAATCCTGGCTATAATAATCTCTAAAAGCACCTCTATTCAGTTAGAGCCGATCCAACCCGGCGACTGGTCAGACCATCATATTATCACCTTCTTTATCAAGGAAACAGTTAAACTTAACTTGGTTCAGCCCACAAGACCTAAAGTTTGGAAGAGGGATTTGAAAAACAGTAACCCTAACATAATATCATCTTCCAGCTACAACCTACTTCTGCCTCCGGAAGGGATTTCTGAAGTCCATGACCTCACCAATCACTACCTCAATTTCATGAACTTGATACTAAATGAGGTAGCCCGACTTCAACTAAAGAGAGTCTCCAGAAAAGATTCAAAGCCCTGGTACAATGGAATACTCAACGAGGATAGACAATCTCTCAGAACAACTGAACGCGCATGGAGATGAGCTCCCTCCACCAATCACCTCAAGATTCTAAGGAAGAAGAAAAATGCATATTACAGAAAGTACAAGCGTACTAAAGCTGTCTTCTTCAGCTACCAACTAGACCAAGAAAAACATTGTCCTCAAAACCTTTTTGAATTAATAAAAACCCAATCTAAGAATGCACCTCACTGTCTGCAAGATAAAGCATGCCCACAACCCAACTGTAAGAATTTGCTTCCTTCTTCACTCAGGAGACGAACAGCATCAAGAATGACCTTCTCAATGATCAAATCTTACACTCTGGATCACTTATGAAAACCGCCCCATCCTTTCAATTGCTCCACACCAAATCCCATCAAAGTTTTTTTTTTGTTTTATTTTTAATTTCCAAAACCTTTATTGAGTCGTACATGTTACGATATCACAAAGAATGTGGTAAGCAACATATATCCTTGACATTCATATTCACCTTCTTGTCAATGTTATATTCAGAATACCTGTACTAACTTCCCTCCCTTAACTCCCCCCAACTATGCAACCTCCCCCCCTCCCCTATGTACTATGGCATATCTTTCATGACAGAGTCTGGCAATGTGTGGCAACTTGGAACAGGGCCACGAAACTCAGTGAAGGGTTGTGGGGGAGGGTTGCTTTTAACTTGTTTATACAGCAGGGATATGACGGGCCTTGGGGCCTCTGCTTGCAGCATGGCATGTAGTGGTGCAAATGTATCACGTTCCGCCTGGAATGACGGGGAAATAGCTTTCACACTTTGTCTTAGGCAGGTAGACATGAATGTATCCATAATGGTGGGCAGGTGGTCCCCCCAAAAATGCTCCATAGTGCGAAACTGTCCCCCATATATAGATCTCCCCAAGTGCTATAATGCAGTGTATCCATCATTCTCCGACCTAACCCCTCAAATGTAATTTGTTACAGCGGGTTGCATATTAGCAACATCCTAGGAGAGTACATCAATGGCACTTCAAAAAGTTCCGCACCATCCATCGCCATGCGGCCATGGTACAATCAACTGTGGACGGGTCTCGCCCTCGTTCATTCACCTGCGTAAAAAGATATCCCTCTGGGGATGTAGGGGCCACATAATCATCCTCCACTGCTAAGTGTGGCATGAAAGAGGGCAGGTGAATCCAGTATGCAGCAAAGTGGGCCTGTGCACAATAATAATATTGCTCAAATTTGGGAACTTCATACCCTCCCTGGTGGTATGGCAGCATTAGTGTGGCTACATTAGGCCTTGCCTGTTTCCCCCATATGAGTCTTGTAAGCTGCGCTTTGAAGAAACTTCCCGGGTAGTAAGGTATGTTAACAAATAAATATAGAAATGCCGGTAGTATCCCCAATTTAATGAGGGATATCCTCCCCGCCATCGAGAGGAGCAATCTGATCCATTTGGATATGGTATTTGTTACTTTGTCAATGGCCTTACCATAGTTAGTGTGCATTAGTTCTTCTTTATCTCTAGGTACATGTATGTCTAAGTATTTAAAGTCCCCAGCCTCCCGGAGCAAGGGGTAATCCAGCTGGTACTCAGTGGTCTTATTCGTCATAGGGAAAATTGCTGATTTATTCCAATTTACTTGTACACCGAAGATATCCCCAAATTTTGTGATTTCTCTTAGCCCCGGGTCGAGATTTTCCTGTTTTTTTTAATATATAATGTCATATCGTCCACGTACAGGGAGAAGAGCAGCTGCCTAGACGGGTACACTAATGCTCTGTCCTTGTGATGTTGCCTTAGTTTCGCTTCCAAGGGTTCAATAGCCAGAGCAAATAAAATTGGAGACAACGGGCAACCTTGTTACGTCCCCCTAGAGATAGTGAAGTTGGCAGATCTGGCCACATTTAAAAGCACTGTGGTCCGCGGGTGCCTATACAGTAGTTGCACCCAGTTAAGAAAGGTATACGGCATTCCCATAAAACTCAGAGTTCCTATCAAATAATCCCACTTCACAGAGTCAAACGCTTTGGTGGCTTCTAAGAAGACAGCTACTGCCGAGCAATTAGGGTCTATGTCTTGCATAATGCCTAATCGGGTTCTGAGATCGTGGGACGAAGCTCTATTAGGGACAAATCCTGCCTGGTCAGGCAGAACTAGTCGCTCCATCAAGAGGTTGAGACGTGTAGCTAGGACTTTTGCTAGAATTTTAGTGTCGCAATTTAGCAATGAAAGGGGATGATAGGAGTCACAATATACTGGGGACTTACCAGGTTTTAGTAGTGAGATTACCTGGGCTTCCCTCCTAGTTGCCGGCAGGCTTCCCTCCTCCAGTGCCTCATAGTACACTTATTTCAGAATTGGGGCAAGGATTGACACATATGTTTTATAAAATTCCACCGGAAATCCATCGGACCCCGGCGCCCGCCCAGATTTCATGTGCATTATCGCAGCTGTGATCTCATCTACTTCCAGGTCCAGGTTTAGGAATTTTTGCTGGGTTTCGCCCAGCCACGCCAGGGCTGTGTCCTCAAAGTACTGCTGCAGATCTAGGGGGGAGCCTCCTTGGGAGGTATATAGGTTTTTATAGTAAGCTACAAACGTGTTCAATTGCTTTGGTAGGTTCATGTGGACTTGGCCTTGCTCATCCTGTATTTCTGCTATGTAATTCGCAAATTTGGGAGGAGGTACTGCGGTCGCCAAAGCCTTCCCTCGGCGGTCTCCCTCCCCTTAAATCTGTGCCATATGGGCCTTCCCCCTGAATCTACATTCCCGATCAGCTGCGACCTCATATTCAGTCATCTTAGTACGTAATTCAGCCCATGTAGCCCCCACATCAGCACCAAATGAGAGGTCTCTCTCAAGTGCTTTTATCTCTCCCTCTAATTTACGTAAGTCTCTTCATAAATGTTTAAGGATACCCTCTCCCTCAGAGATACACCAACCCCGCACCGTGACTTTGAATCCCTCACACACGGTTGTTAGGATTGATACCAAATCCACATTTCGCGCAAAAAAAGTCTTGGATTTCCTGTTCTACTTTAGCTTTAAATACTGTCTTGTAAGTGTCAGGTATTGAGTCGCCAGTTAATATAGGGGGATTGATTAACCGGAGCCTTTAAGGTTGCTATGACAGGCGAGTGGTCAAAATATGTGCAAACAAGGTGGGTCACTCTGTCCAACCAATGTGCCATACCCAAACTAGTTATTGAACTATTTGGCAGGGACTCCTTTTCAGTCCACATTACGGTGGAGCAAGCTCATAGATCGTTAGCGGCACGCCCGCCACCAGGAACACCACCGCGCCCTGTCATTGTTCGTTTCCTGAACTACCGAGATACAGACGCAGTCCTACGCCTGGTCCACGAAAAGCAACAAGTGAGATATGAGAACACTACCCTGGCGTTCTTTCCTGATTTTACGCAAACCGTGCAAGACGCCAGACCCAAATTTGCAGCAGTAAAGAGAAAAATTCTGGCACAGGCCATACCATATGCTATGATGCATCCTACGAAATTAAGAATAACCCACTTAGGGAAGCAACACTTCTTTGCCACGCCCTAACAAGCGGAAGAATATCTCAGGAACACTCGCCGAGCAGCATCCCAGAAGCTGAAAGCACGCAGACGATCCAGGTCCAATTCACCCATGTCGAACCCAGAATGAAGAAACTGACCATGCTTCAAGTGCAAAAATCTGACACGTATGTCACAATGCCTGTGAACTTCGCCAAGTTGATGACATATAAACAGTGATAATGGTTTAATGTTCAATTCTGCCCGGACACTCGCCTCCGTCCCACTGAAGCTGCCTACTTAATCAAGTTGTGCAGTGGGTGGGTGAAACAGAGGAGTAGGGTGGGCACGGTGTTCGCCATAAGTTGGCAGGGTATGCTCAGTCGTGAGTCCCTTGCTCACTTTGCCACTGAATTCAAGCAAGCCTGGCTGAAGACGGCTGTAATGCCAGAAACCGGTCCTAGGAAGCTTGAGTCCGGTCTAGGGAAGGCATGGCTTGGCAGTTCGGGCTGGACTGTTCCCATGAGGCACAGGGTCAGACTGATTTGCATATGGCCATGTCTGAACTGGAGTGGCAGAGTGGGCTAAAAAACAGTGATGGATTAAACCCAGATCTGTTGACTGGGTGTGAGTGTTTGATTGGTTCAGATGCACCGTCCATCACCACCCCCTTTTGTACCGCTTTGTTCACCATAAGTTGGGGGTATGCTCAGACGTGAGTCCCTTGCTCACTTTGCCACTGGATTCAAGCAAGCCTGGCTGAAGACAGCTGTAATGCGAGAAACCGATCCTAGGAAGCTTGAATCGGGTCCACGGAAGGCATGGCTTGGCAGTTCGGGCTGGACTGTTCCCATGAGGCACAGGGTCAGACTGATTTACTGTTGAATGGGTGTGAGTGTTCGATTGGTTCAGATGCTCCATCCATCACCACCCTCTTTTGTACCGCTTTGTTCGCCATAAGTTGGCAGGGTATGCTCAGACGTGTCCCTTGCTCACTTTGCCACTGTATTCAAGCAAGCCTGGCTGAAGACGGCTGTAATGCCAGAAACCGGTCCTAGGAAGCTTGAATCCGGTCCAGGGAAGGCATGACTTGGCAGTTCGGGCTGGACTGTTCCCATGAGGCACAGGGTCAGACTGATTTGCATATGGCTATGTCTGAACTGGGGTGGCAGAGTGGGCTAAAGAACGGTGATGTATTAAACCCAGATCTGTTGACTGGGTGTGAGTGTTTGATTGGTTCAGATGCTCCGTCCATCACCACCCCATTTTGTACTGCTTTCTTCACCATAAGTTGGCAGGGTATGCTCAGACGTGAGTCCGTTGCTCACTTTACCACTGGATTCAAGCAAGCTTGGCTGAAGACGGCTGTAATGCCAGAAACCGGTCCTAGGAAGCTTGAATCTGGTCCAGGATAAGGCATGGCTTGGTGGTTCGGGCTGGACTGTTCTCATGTGGCACAGGTTCAGACTGATTTGCATATGGCCATGTCTGAACTGAGGTGGCAGAGTGGGCTAAAGTACGGTGATGGATTAAACCCAGATCTGTTGACTGGGTGTGGGTGTCCATCACCACCCCCTTTTGTACCGCAGTGGTGCTCAGACCGGCCGCACTGGTGCGTCGGTTGAGCACCAACAATTAGGATGCCACCGCCACCATGATGATGGCATCCTCTATTCCCAGCATTGTGGTGGGTGGTGCTCACAGCACCGCCTGCTACAATGCTGGGAATGCACGCCGTGCAACGGCATGCACAAGGTGACAGGCACCACGCGGTGCCTGCCACTTTGTCCATGCCAATTTGTTACCCCCCATGTGCCCCCTTAACCCCCCAATATCCTGGGGGCCCGTAACGCACCCCCATTTGCGAAACCTACATGCCTTTCCTTCCGGGGATGCATTATAATATGGGTGGCAGTGTCTAACAGACACCGCCACCATATTCAAAAAGTGCAGATGGGAAGACCGTCCACCACTTTTTGAATATGGTGGCCAACATAATCAGGCGGGGGGTAAATTGCATGCAGGCGAAGTATATTGGCGGGAGGATCGCCACCGCCATACGGGTGGTGGCGATCCACCAGCCATTATAATAGACCCCCAAGTCTTGACTGGGTGGGTAAATCAAGCCACAATAACCATCTACCTTATTTATTTATTTATTTAACACATTTGTAGAGCGCTCTGTTACCCGGAGGTGTCCTGGCGCTGGTTTGATTGAGCTTGAGTGAGTGAGTAGGATTAATGACTGAAGAGCCAGGTCTTAAGTTCTCTTCTAAAAGCCATCAGGTCCTGAGATTGTCTGAGCACAGGTGGAAGTTTGTTCCAGGCCTCTGCCGCCCCAAGGGAGAAGCTCCTGCCTCCCCAGCGAGCTCTTTTAATTCTGGGGACAGTAACCAGAGCCAATTCCGCCGACCTCAGGGTTCGTGCTGGTTTATGCCAGCGAAAAAGCAGTTTCATGTATCTAGGGCCCATATCATGTAGGGCTTTAAAGACCATGCATAGTGCTTTAGAAGCAATTCTCCTACGAATTGGCAGCCAGTGTAGAGTCACCAAATCCTGCGCTACCGATGCAAATTTGGGAGTGTCGGTGATCAGGCGGGCGGCTGCATTCTGCAATAGTTGGAGTTTATTGAGAACACTCTGCTGGGCGTTTAACATCAAGCTGTTACAATAGTCCAGGCGTTAAAGCACTAGACCTGTAACAATGGTTTTCCTGTGTTCCTTCTCCAAATACGGGAGAATTTTCCTGATGGTTTTAAGGGTGTAGTGCAGGGAGGAAGAGAGTGCATTAATCTGGGGTTTGAAGGACAAGGAGTTGTCCACCAGTATGCCCAGGTTTTTTACTTTGTCCACCGGCGAGGGGAGGGGTCCCATTTCATCTGGCCACCATCTCGGGGACCAGAAGTTATCCCAAGCTCCAAAGAGCAGAACCTCTGTCTTCGAGGAATTAAGTTTAATGCAACGTTGTGCCATCCAGCAGCCCACCTCGTGCATACAGTTTTTGAATCTATCAGCTGTGTTATCAGTATTGCCGGGTAAAAGTGACACCACTATCTGTGTGTCGTCCGCATATGCCGTGAGGTGAAAACTGAACGATCGAATCACCGGGGCGAGGGTCGACACATAAACATTAAAAAGGGTGGGGCTAAGCGAAGACCCCTGGGGAACTCCACAGGGCAACGCAAATGAATGCGATTCATGGTCTCCTAGGGCTACTGATTGGGTTCTGTCGGACAGGAAGGCCTGTAAGATTTTTAGTGCCTTTCCCTGAAATCCACAGGCCCTCAACCGGTCCACCAACAAGTTGTGGTGGACCGTGTCGAAGGCCGTGGAAAGATCCAGCAGAATAAGGGCCGCTCTGCCTCCTGCATCCATCACCTGCCTGATGTCTTCCATTGATTTGATCAGGGCGGATTCCGTGCTGTGTTCCGCACGAAAGCCGTGTTGGGAAGGGTCAAGATGATCCCCTGTTTTTAAAAAGGCACTTAGTTGTGCATTCAGGCTACCTTCCATTATTTTAGTGGGGAGGGGGAGTCGAGCGATCTGTCGATAATTATTCATCTCCGTGATGTCTAAATTAGTTTTTTTAGCAGGGGCAGGATGGAGGCTCGCTTCCATCTGGATGGATATTCCCCTTCCTCCAGCATCTGATTAAAAAGGGGAGTAAGTCCACTTGCAATGACATCTGGGGCTAGTTTGGCTATTGCGGTGGGACAGGGATCATGAGGGGAGCCTGATTTAATTTTTAATAGGCGCCTCACTACTTCCTTTTCCGTAATGGGCTGAAAGTGTTGGAGTGTTACCAAAGATCTGAATGGCTCCGGGCCCTCGCTCGAGGGAGATGTCTTAACTAGGCTGTCTAGGGAAAAAAAGATGTTTTCTACCTTTTCTCGAAAGAAGGTGGCCAAACTTTCACAGAGTGAAAGACATGGGGGAATTTCTGTAGTTTTTGGGTTTGCTAAAGATGAGACCGTTTGGAATAGTTCTTTGGGGGTATTGCTGGCTTCTTCTATCTGTTTTGTAAGAAAAGCCTTTTTTGCTTGTAAGATTCTTTCTTTATAACGTCTTTGCTCTGAATTGAGGATTTGCTTGTCTGAATCACTATAATTCATTCGCCAGATCCTCTCGAGCTTTTTACACCGTATTTTATGTTCCCTGATTTGTTCTGTAAACCAGGGAGCAGCGGGAGTTGCCCGAGTGGAGTAGGTGGTTTTGGGGGGAGCCAAGAGTAAGCAGGCATGGTCCAGCCAGGCTGTATAGGACATAGCTGCTTCCTCCACATTGTCAGAAAGAGGGGTCAGGGAGTTTTTTAGTATGTCTTCCAGCTTGCCCCCTCTAATCTTCTTCCATTTTCTAACCTGTCTCGGGGCGTTTCTGGTGCTAGGTGGTTTCTCTGGAGTAGTGAGGGAAATCGTAAAGTAAATCGCTGAGTGATCTTACCAAGAGACTGGTAAAACCGATGTCACTTTTAGACTGGGATGATTCGAGAAAATCCCATCTAGGGTATGTCATGCTTTGTGTGTGGGGTCAGATATCTGTTGATTCATATCAATCCCCAGCCCCAATCCCTTAATTGCCCAATGGGACTGCTGAGTCGTGCAAATATGGTGTGTTAATCCTCTTGAGGGAATCTCTACCCTTTACACTGTTCAATGCATGGACCGACAAGGAGGGTCGGTATGCTTTTGTGCAACTCAGCCTTGGTGACATAGTGTCCTGTGTAGACTCTGTCTATGTGCCAATGGGGCCCAGACGACAGTTCAACTTAACTGTGCCCTCATGGACATTGACGCCACCCACTGGATTGTGGGAGGGGATTAGAATCTGGCTCATGACGCAGTTTTGGAACTGCACTGCCCTGCTTGATGTGGTCAACAATGTGAACCAGACCATCCTGGGGGACACTACGGCAGACTTCCACACAGCTTCCACAACTTGGTGGAAGACTCTCCGGTGCACAGCGTTCAAGTGACTGTAAAGTCTAAGTGTTTAAACACAGTTCATAATAAAGTGATCTTCACAATGTTAACAGTTTCCATTTGTTTTAATCCAAACTTATTAGGTTCATGAGTACTTGATGTATGATTTAAGATTGTCTTTCATAAACGTATTCCAACAGTCTGTAATCCAACATTAACAGTCCCAATGCATTTCGGGCTGAAGACTAGCCCTTCCTCAGGGGAATGCTCTACAACATAAAAAAGACATCAATCTATCACTAAATGGTGTACCGAGACGCCGTATTTCACAGTTACATAAGTAGTATAGGTGAACATATGCCATCATGCTAGAAACACAACCAAGTGTGCAAACTTAAAACAGGTGAAAACCATTTGTAAATAACGATCGTGTAAATGGGTTAATGCCGCGAAGAATAGAACTAATGAAGGACACCAAAGTGCTGTACAGTAATCAGGACATGCCACCAAACTCAGCAATACATAGGGTTTGAAAAGTGTGAAGGGTAGTAATACATGTGCCCCACAAACGTGGAATAAATGTGAGCTCTACTCACGGAAACGAAACCATCCAAGTTACACTCACGTCACCAGAACCTGAAAAAACATGAAAGCGCGTTTGTAACCAAAATGCTGAATGAACCAGATAATGGCTCCAGTACAGCCGTCCCCAGTAAAGGTACTTACATTTTAGGCGCAGCAAGTGCTTCCCGGTAAGATAACGTGCTTGGACATGGAGACCATCCGTGTTAGTCAGTGTGATTAAAGAACGCGCTGCGTGAGCACTAAAAATAAACGAAGGACTTGGAACCGAAGAAGAAAGTGTGGGCGCCATGTTTGAAGAGTCAACTGAAGAGAAAACTATACGAACAATCAGCAAAATCTCATGTAAATAAATAAATCGAGAAAAATGGACATTTGATGAACACAACAAATAAAAAAGAGGAATAATATGCACAATGGTCCATGAAAGAAAGCACATGATAACAATGCTAACGATATCCCACTAATTAAATAAACATAGCAAATGATGTACAGTTTATAGGTAACACAGGAATTCCATCCAATCATTTAATCCGTGCGGCTGCATCGTCGCCAAGTAGCGGATCCAAAAGTTCTCTCTTTTTAGTAATGTGTTTTTGTTGCTGTGTGTTACTCTGACTTGCTGCAATATAAGATATTTCAATTGGGCTACTGTGTGCTTTTGTTCAAGAAAGTGAGCAGCTACTGTCGATTTTATGTTCCCAGTTCTTATGTTGCTCTAGGAGATGCGTCACGTTGTAAAGCACTGCGCTATAAGGAGGCGTTCCTGCGCAGGGGGGGGGCGTTCCTGCGCATGAACGCCTCCTGAAAGTGGCTGAGTGAAATCTATGAGATTTCACTCAGTCATTTTCAGGGCAATGCTGTGTCAAAACCCTGCGCCTGCTTGAAGCAGGCATCGGTCTTGACGCAGCATTGTGCAGATGGTGTACCCCCGAGCCTTGCTGGAGCTGCGTCGCGCTTGCAACGCAACTCCAGCAATGCGCCACATTTCCGGCACCGATGCGTCACGCATCTGTGCCGTTTTTGCACCATGGTGCGCTGCATTATAAATGTGGCGCACCATGGGTGGCGGAGCTGTGGCGCACGTTAACTGGCACATCCCTGGGGATGCGCCAGTTAACATAAATCTGCCCCATTGTCTTTAGAAGATGCTCTGTCATGAGGAATACAATACACTGCATCCTGGCACCATCTGCAGCCACCAGAAGAGTGCCGGGCTCTGACAGTAAACAATAAGTCACCCTGCTTCAGATAGCTCGTTCTGTCATTTAAGGTGCACTTAGGGTGATCCCCGGAGCTCGGGACCCCAGCAGGGAAGATTTTATCTTAAGTGCTGCAGTGCACATAAAAGGCCCTGCACAAAAGCTAGACCTTGGACAACAGCTAACCCATTCACACCAGAGCGAGTCAAGTGTAACGCAAGGCCGGAGCCCTAGTTTTCATTACCTCTGTTTCCCAAAAAGTCTGCAGAGCATGACTGGTGCCCGGGTTCCTTTAGCATATTAGCTAATCTCATCATAGCAGCTAAACTCTGCACAGCAGGGTGAGGCAGGTGATGCCCAAGACTAGGCACTAGTTTCCACACAATGCCCCATCAATTTCCACACAAATGTGCAGTGAACTGCCATCTTCCTATCCCTCTCTTTCAGCATTTAGCCCTGACAGCTGCACAGTGAGTCGAGACTCACATCACTTGAGCATCACTAGTTCAGTAAGCCTCTAGGGGCAGCTGGCTACAAGGCTGATTAGTGCTTTACGGTGGTTGGAGCTAGTTACACATAAAAAAGCCTTCAATGTTTCCACAGATATGTTCCTGCCCTTATGACAGTGCACATCTCAGAGGGCTGGTGAAACTGCAGCTGGTGCATGAATAGTTATTTGAATCCTTGGGGGTCTGGTGATAAGATGGTCTGTGCTTAATAGTGACCATTGCTGGACAGCACAGCTTTCTCAGACCCTTGGGATAAGAGTTAACCTCTGCAGCACACAAGGAGGCTTTGATGGAGAACCCCCTGTTGATACATAAGTCCCTGGCACTGGGTGGAGGTGGACTAAGGTGGTCTATGGTGAGCGGCACTGTTTTCACACTATTACAAACCTCTAGTACATGGCTATCTCAAGACCACACAAGTTAACCCCTTCAGCACACAGAGAGGCTGTTCAGAATAACCCCTGCTGGTGCCTCATTAGTTTACCAGATCATGAGGGGACTAGGGACAGGGTGGGTCAGGGGATGACAGGGGTGGATGATGTTCTCATAAACACCCCCCAAATGCTTTCACACAAGCAGCTTCTCAGTAAGCTCCTCGCAGCTGTATAAATAATTCATAATGGGAAAATTAACCCAGTCAGCTGATCCCGCCACGCTGCTAGCTAGACAGCAGCCTGCTGGCTACTCAGAAACGGTGCACAGACAGAATATCTAGTCAGAAATATCATGGGTCAGAAATATCGATAGCAAGAATATCGTCGTCAAGAATATCGATTTAAGGTAAGTAATATTGACTTTAAAAATATTGAAGTGTTTAATAACGTTTGCAAAATATAGTTGTTAAAAATATTGTTTTTATTAATGTTATGTATTTCTTTATATATTTTAAATGTATGTGATGTATGTTTTTTGTATAAGAATTATTTGTATTTTTAATGTACGTGTTACATTTTTTGTAATTTTATTTTTTTATTTGAATTTTGCGCTTTTATTTCCATAGCGTGTTTTGGGTCTATAGTGGAATAGGGTGGGAAGTAATTTAAATATATAAAATTAATCAATTTATTTTTATTTGTATTTTGTATTTTTAGTTCCGTAGAGGGTTGTGTGTTTATAGGGGAATAGGGAAAGAAGTAATTTAAATATATGAAATGTAATAAATTTTTTTAATGACATTTTGCGTTTTTAGTTCTGTAGTGGGTTGTGGATTTATAGGGGAATAGGGTGGGAAGTAATTTCATTATATTAAATGCATTGAATAATATGTATTTATTAATATTTGTTTAATTGAAATATTATAGTGTTAAATGTGTAAATTATATCATTATTAATTGGTGGTTAATGAATTTTAATTAATTATTAGTAATTCATTATTGTAAATGTGTAATTACTTTTAGGTGTGTTTTGTGTTGTTTATAGGTGTAAAGTGTAGGAAGTAATTTATTTTTAACTGATGAATTAATAACTGGTTGTTAATTAATTTTAATTAACTAATTGGTAATTAATCTTGCTCATTGTGTAACTAATTTTAGGTGTGTGTTGCGGTTTTTATAGGTGTAAAGGGTAGGAATGGTGGGAAGTAATTGTATTTTAATTGAGTATTTAATATGTTTTTAATTAATTTTAATTAATTAGTTGGCAATACATTTTTGCAATTGTGTAATTAATTTTGGGTGCGTGTTGTGGTTTCTATAGGTGTAAAGGGTGGGAAGGGTGGGAAGTACTTTATTTGACATTGATGAATTCATAATTTGCTATTAATTAATTTTTATTAATTGGTAATTAATTATGGTAATTGTGTAATAACGTTTAGGTGTGTGTTGTGGGTTTTTATCCTCTTCCAAGCTCATGACTGCTCCCGGCCGTCATGAGTCATGGTGGGCGTGTGCTGATGATGGCCGGGAGCCATCATGACCACGCCCGCGATCGGAATGTTCAGCACTGCGGCGGAATTCGCGCCGCACTGTTGAGATTAAAGGTGCAAAGGGGTGGAAATAATGTATTTTATATTAATAAATTAATATGTTGTTGTTAATTAATTTTAACTAATTAATTGACAATTATTTATGCTAATTGTGTAATTAATTTTGGGTGTGTAGTGGTTTTTATTGGTGTAAAGTGTAAACACCAGGCCACAAAGTGAATTAAATCAATATTGCAAATGTATTTAAAAAGCATGGAGAAAATGTAGTGAACTAAAATGTTTCCTATATAAAAGGCAAACCATTATTTGTAAAGAAATAACTTAGCACCTACTGAGGCTACAGGCACCTACCACACTAAATTTAAAAAATCAATTTGAACTGCACATAAATACAAGTGCATGGCTCCAATCAAACAAACAACGCCATTGTTTCAACTTACTTGTGTAATCTTAAATCCAATGGTTTATGCAGCAGACACAAAGAGTGATCCTCCCAGCTCCAAATCCAAATGAAAAGTAACCAGGAGATGGACTAAGCACTAGGAAGAGCCTGCTGGACAGAAACAGAAAGTTGGAGACTCTGGGAAACTTCCTTCCTGTTCGACAAAAAGAAAAAAAAGACTCCTCTCACAAAAAAAAACAATGTCAAAGGTCCATTTGAAAAGTTTTTTGGCTCCAAATCGTCATTTCGGGAAGATTCTGATGCTTCTCGAGGAGAGAATCTTCCCTAGATTGCAATTGTGGTTCATTCGGATCATGTACATCAGAAAACCTCTGCCAGAAGTTGCTGGCACGTCCGAATGCTGTGTTGGCAACCACAACATTTTCCAGCAGCATGTGGTCAGCTAGCAAATCTTGTGTCGCTCATGAAAGGCTCTAAAAATCTCATGGGTGATCGTGAGATCCCGGCACGTCAAAGTTTATTGGTAACTCCATGTTCCACGCAGAACACGGAGTTGCTGACCTCCGCGAGTACAGCGTAACTTTACATCCAGGCCTAGTCTGAGGAGCATAAAAGACTTCCAATGTATCTACATCTGAACCTGGATTCTGCCATCTGTAAGTCCGCTCTGCTAAGTGGAGCCACCACGGCCCTGGACCCTTGGAAGTTAGACCTATGGTGCTTTTTCAGTCAAATCATGCATCTTCATCAGAACCAAGGCATTTTCACTGTTGCAGGGATCAGAACTGGTGCATCTTTGCCTTTGCTAGTATCAGAATCAATGCATCCTCATCATTGCATGGGGCGGATTACCTATGGTGCCAATACATCGCCCTAAGAGTCCATGCATCTTCTGCCACAAGTGCAGAACCGACTCATCGCATTAAGGGCCAGCACATGGCCTTTGTATGGGGAAAAGGGGAAAACCAACGTAACTTCCTCTGTTGGATGATTAGAAGTGATACATAACCTCAGCTGCCCAACGCATCTTCCTTGACGTCAACGCAAACCAGGATCAAGGTATGTTTGTTCAGCGGACCACCTGGACTTGCTCTGTAGCGGTCGCTCCCCTCATTCCCTGCCTGACCTCCCGACTTCTCACCGCATTTACCCCTCCTGCTGACTCAGACCGCCTGCTTCAGAACAGCGCCTGGTATCTGCATACAGCGCCTGGTATCTGCATTGAGAGCGCATTGATCTCCACATAGCGCCTGGTATCGTTGCCTCAATATTCTACTGTCTGCTCAGTTACATTGTATTGCGGCGATATTGTAATAGCCTGGCAATTGTTATTTGTGATCACAGGGGATCTGTAGCACTGCTCGCACTCCGGCTGTGCCCCTGTTTCGATTCCGTGGCCCAAGTCCCCTCCCCGCTCCCGCCTCCCAGCTGACCCTCCCACGCTCCGCCCCCCCTCCACTCTCCATTTAAGTCAGATGGACCTACGCGCAGCGTCCACTCGCAGCGGTCGCGCCGAAGGTGCGCCAAAGGTAAGCCTGTCTACGCCCGTCCGCGCCTGGACCGCGCCCAGCACCAGTCCCCCTGGTCCCCGCCGCACCCAACCCACTAGATTCACATATGATGCCGCAACTCTCCTCGCCCTCAACCCCGGACGCACACCACAATGCTGCGAAGCCACCCCAGGACGTACCCACGGCCCATTCGCCTGCCTCTCCTGCAAGTTCAACTGCTTCAGGACCCTCACCAAATCCACTTCCTCCATACACAGCTCCGACTCTAAACACCTGAAGTGCATCCTGCTTAACACCCGCTCGGTCCACAGACACACAACTGAACTCTGGGACCTACTCGCCACTGCGTCACCGGACATCGCCTTCCTTACAGAAACATGGATGAACACATCATCAGCACCCGACATCGCCATAGCCATACCGGACGCTTACAAGATTATCCGAAAAGAGCGCACCAATCAAACAGGAGGAGGCATCGCCATCATCCATAGGAACACCATCAAAATCACGACCAGCTCCGACGATATTCTTACAACCGCCGAACATCTCCACTTTCAGATCCACACCGACCCTAGGACCACACTTAGAGGCACCCTCATCTACAGGCCTCCAGGAACCCGCACTCAATTCAGCGATGACATCACTGACTTCATCAGCCCACATGCCCTCGCCTCCGAGAACTACATTCTTTTAGGAGACCTCAACTACCACCTTGAAAACAAACACGACAGCAACACCTCCACCCTTCTGGACAACCTGGCCAATCTCGGACTCAAACAACTTGTTGACACCCCCACCCATGTAGCCGGACACACGCTCGACCCTATCTTCACCTCCAGCAAGCACATTTCCTTCGACCGCACCACAGCTCTCTATTGGACGGACCACAGCTGTGTTCACTTCAGCTACAAAACCACCCTGACCCACAACCCCCCACAACCTATTCCTCGGAGAAACTGGAACAAAATCACCTCCGACCAACTCCTCACATCACTCAACCAAAACCCTCCCACCCTCTCATTGGACCCAAACCAAGCGGCCACCAATCTCAAGCAATGGATCTCCCACAGTGCTGATGAATTAGCACCCCTGAAAAAGCACCAGATCAAATCAGCCAGCAAAAAGGCTCCCTAGTTCAATGATGACCTTAAAAAATCCAAGAAGCTATGCCGCACCCTGGAGAAAACATGGAGAAAAAACCCAACCACCGACAACATGGCCACCCTCAAGACAGCCACCCGCAAACACCACCAACTGATTCGATCCGCTAAGAAATCATCATTCAAGGATCGTCTCGACAACAACACCCACAACAGCAAGGAACTTTTCAACATCGTCAAAGAATTCACCAACCCCACCGCAGCATCTAACGACATCACTCCCTCCCAAGACCTCTGCGATGCGTTATCCTCCTTCTTCTACAACAAAATTGCCGACATCCACAACAGCTTCGAGAACACTCCCAGCGATCAACCCTCCCCACCCCCCTCGGATCCTACTCTGCCAACTAACAACCTTAGCGCCTGGAACCCAATCACCACTGAAGACACCATCCGCCTAATGAACTCAATCCACTCTGGCTCGCCAACCGACCCCTGCTCCCACCACATCTTCAACAAAGCTGACTCCATCATCGCACCCCATCTCCGTGATGTCATCAACTGCTCGTTCAACTCTTCCACCTTCCCAGAAAGCTGGAAACACGCCGAACTCAGCGCCCTCTTGAAGAAACCCACAGCAGACCCCTCTGAACTTAAAAACTACCAACCCATATCCCTCCTCCCTTTCCCCGCCAAAGTCATTGAGAAAGCCGTCAACAGCCAGCTCGCCGCCTTCCTTGAATCCAACAACTCCCTCGATCCATCTCAATCCGGATTTCGAGCCAAACACAGCACCAAAACCGCCCTCATTGCAGCGACAGACGACATCCGAACACTACTGGATAACGGAGAAACAGCGGCCCTCATTCTACTCGACCTCTCCGCCGCTTTCGACACAGTCTGCCACAGCACCCTTATACAACACCTCAGCAACATCGGCATACAAGGAAAAGCCTTGGGCTGGATCATCTTGTTCCTCGCCGGGAGAACTCAAAGAGTTCGACTTCCCCCATTAAACTCAGAGGCCACTGAAGTCATCTGTGGAGTACCACAAGGATCATCACTCAGTCCCACCCTCTTCAACGTTTACATGAGCCCACTCGCATCCATCGCGCGCCAACACAACCTCAACATCATCTCTTACGCCGACGACACCCAATTAATCCTCTCCCTCACCAAAGACCCTAACACCGCCAAAACCAATCTTCTCGAAGGCATGACAGAAGTAGCCGCATGGATGAAACATAGCTGCCTAAAACTCAACTCAGACAAAACGGAGGTGCTCATCCTAGGATCTTCCCCCTCTGCCTGGGACGACTCTTGGTGGCCTTCCGCTCTGGGCACAGCACCCACACCCACAGACCACGCACATAACCTTGGCTTCATCCTAGACTCCTCTCTCTCGATGTCCAGACAAGTCAACGCAGTCTCATCCTCCTGCTTCAACGTACTTTGCATTCTCAAAAAGATCTTCCGCTGGATCCCCCTCGAGACAAGAAAGACTGTCACCCACGCACTGGTCACGAGTCGACTGGATTATGGTAACACACTATACGCCGGAATCACAGCAAAATTTCAGAAAAAACTCCAACGCATCCAAAACGCATCAGCAAGACTCATATTGGACATCCCTCGCCGAGAACACATCACCGGACACCTAAAAGACCTCCACTGGCTTCCCGTCAACAAAAGAATTACGTTCCGTCTTCTCACCCACGCACACAAGGCCCTCTACAATCTAGGACCCGAATGCCTCAACACTCGAGTGTCCTTCTACAAACCCACCCGCCAACTAAGATCGTCCAATCAAGCCCTCGCCGCAGTCCCGCACATCCGAAAATCCACCATGGGTGGCAGATCCTTCTCCTTCCTGGCTGCCAAGACCTGGAACTCACTCCCCACTCACCTCCACCTTACTCAAAACCACATCTCCTTCAGAAAAGAACTTAAAACCTGGCTATTCGACAAATAATGAACCCCTTCCCCAAGCGCCTTGAGACCCTCTGGGTGAGTAGTGCGCTAAATAAATGCCCGAACTTGAACTATTGGGTCCCCTTATCTGGCCTATACTCCATCGTGGTTAGCCTGAACTTTTCACTTTGATCCAGTCCAGCATGGGCAGAAATCAAAAACAGGCACTTGTTGCTTCTTAGAGCACTTTTACAGTTTATTCTTCAAAAATTCATAGTTCAATCAATCTGTCAATCAAACATTTATAAAGCCTGACACATGACTTGTGAGGGTCTTGAGGCGCTACAACTCGAGTTCTACTTTTTAGGTTTTTGTTGTTTTTGTTTTATTTTATTTCATAAATTAAGATCTATTATTCTCACCTGGGGCCTCATTTATGAAAAGTGACGCATCCTTGCGGAAACGCAAGGGTGCGTCACTTTTCCGTACGACACGCTGCGCCAGAAACTTGCGGCGCGGAAGCGTCATATCTACGGAATGACGCACCGTGCCGCAAGCGGAGGCGCAAGGCGGGGAAAAGTCACGCAGACGCGGCCGTCCTGACGTAGCGAAAAGACACGCAAGTGCGGTAAAAATGCCGTAAGTCGCATTTGCGGAACGGCGCACGTGTACGCATCGCTGCGTCACTTTTACGTTGCGTCAGAATCCGGAAAACGCCAAAAACACGCGCATCTATTTATTTATTTATTTTATTTATTTTATATTCTTCTATAGCGCAAGAATAGACCCCCGGAGGGGTATCTCCGTGCTTTGCCGGTGAATAAATCCTCAGATCTTAATTGAGGAGGAGAATGGTGCATTTAAAGAGAGAGATCAGTTACTGGGAAATAGATATGTTTTCAAGACCTTACGAAAGGTCAGATGATTAGTTAGAGTCCTCATCTCAAGAGGCAGAGAATTCCAGAGCTTTGGTCCAAGGTGGGCTAGAGCTCGCCCCCCTTGTCTGGCCTTTTTTATTCTGGGCACCTGCAGAAGCTGTTGGTTCAACGAGCGCAGGGTGCGCCCAGGGGCATAAGGTAGGAAGATGTTGGCCAGATATTTAGGGCCTTTGCCTATCACACTCTTGTGAATTGTGCACAGGGTCTTAAAATGCACTCGTTTCTTCACTGGTAACCAATGAAGTTTGGTTAGCAGGGGAAGGGAGGGAGTCCTAGGAGGGGCGTTGAGGACTATCCTAGCTGCCGTATTTTGGATTACTTGCAGTTTTTTTAGCTGCCCTTCATTTGCTCCCAAAAGAAGGCCGTTGCAGTAATCCACTCTGCTGATGATTAATGCCTGCACTAGAGTTTTTCTATGGCAGTCTGGCAGGTAGGGAAACACTCTCCTTAGCATGCCGATGGCTCGAAAACAGGTACTTGCCACCTGGTTTACATGATCCTTGTAGGTAAGTGTTTGATCTATTAACACTCCTAGGTTTCTCACTGTGTTTTTAGGACTAGGGACGGGGCCTAATTCCAGGGGCCACCAGTCTGGTGTCCAGTGTGTTGTTGCTTGCCCAAACAACATGACCTCCGTTTTTCCTATATTGCATTGGAGGCAGTTGGCTGACATCCAAGCAGATATTGCTCTCATTCCCTCTGCGAAAGATTTTTTTATCGCAGGTGTCAGATCTTTAAAGGGAAAGAGGAGTTGGGTGTCGTCGGCGTACGACACTGGTGTAAACCCAAATGATCTTGCTAGGTTGGCTAGGGGAGCCACATACACGTTGAAAAGTGTAGGGCTTAAGCAAGAGCCCTGTGGCACTCCCTTATTGAGCTCCCTATGGATGGATTTGTGGGAGCCCAGCCTGACCTCTTGAGAGCGTCCTGACAGAAAGCTTTCCATCCATGCCAATGCCGTACCCTCCAAACCTACGTCTTTTAGTCGCTCAAGAAGCACTTTGTGAGACACCGTATCAAAAGCGGCGGAGAGATCCAACAGCACCAGAATCATGGAATTGCCCCCATCCAGTGCCATTCTGATGTTATTGGTCACTGTTTGGAGGGCGGATTCGGTGCTGTGGTTTGGCCTGAACCCAGATTGGGAATAGTCCAGGCCCTCCGTCGCTTCTAGATGTTGTGACAGATAGGTGTTCACATGCTTCTCAGCTATCTTACTGATGTAAGGCAAGAGTGAAATGGGACGCAGGTTGGAAAGGTCGGTCCATGAGGAAGCAGCTTTCTTGCGTATTGGGTTTACTACCGCCCTCTTCCACTCTGCTGGGACTTGTCCTTTCGTGAGAGATGTATTAATGATATCCTGTATGAAGGGGCCCAGGAGAGGGAGCAGGGGAGGAACCATCTTAGCAGGAAGAAGGTCATTTGGAGACCCTGATTTGATGTGGATAATGAGGTGAGGGAGATCTGCACTTTCAATAAGGGGGAAGTGTGGTATAGGACTTCCACTGTCTTTGTCTTTGGGCAGGTCTGGAGGTATAATCCTGCTAGCACCATTCGTGCTGTTATTGGCAGCCACTATTTTCTCGTATATAATGTCAATTTTACTCTCAAAAAAGGACGATATATCGTCACATAGAGTCTGTGAGAACTCCTCTGAGCTTTCACATGCGGCAGGGTTTACAAAGTTTTGGAGGATTTTGAAAAGCTCCTTGGGACAGTTTGTAGCTTCTTCTAATTGTTGCAGAAGACGATTTTTCCTAGCCTGTCTAATGTTTTTATAGTACTGGGATTGAACATGATGAAAGACCGCTCTTGTTTCCTTGGTCTTATGTTTCCTCCATTTTTTTTCCGCTTGCCTATATTTTTGTTTTTCCTCCCTTAACTCCTTAGTATACCAGCTTTCTTGTTTGGAGGCAGAGTGTTCTTTGTATAGTTTTAAGGGGGCCAAGGTGTCGATGGCTTGTTTGATTGAGCCTGTAAGCTTAGCCAATGCTGCATCTACTGTATCTTCTACTGATATGGTGGGTGTTACCCACGTTTCCTGTAGATTGCTTAGGGAAATTTTGTGCCATTGACGGCGCCAGGAGGGAAGGGAGGGTCCTTTATTTATCGATCTTTTGGGAGTTGAGAGTGTAAATTCTAGAAGAAAGTGGTCTGTCCATAATATCTCTCTGGCTGGAAGACAGCTGACCTTGGGACCATTGGAGAGAACAAGGTCTAGCGTGTGGCCACCATTGTGCGTGGGTCCAGTGTTTTTGATCTCTAGACCTACGTTTAGCAAGTCAGTGGTTAGGGCATAAGATTCAGGTAAAGTTGGTAAGTCTACATGAATGTTGAAGTCCCCAAGAAGAATGAAGTCTTCATTGGATTTAAGTTGGGGGACTAATAGTTCTTGGAGGAGGAGAGAAAAATCAGGGTTTGGTCCTGGTGGGCGGTAAACAAGGGCCCCTTTCCAGAAAGTGTGGCTAGGAAGGGCAATTTTAAAAAACATAACTTCTAATTTCAGACTTTGATATTGTGAGAATATGGTGACCTTTAAATCATCCTTGTGTATGATTGCTAGGCCACCGCCTGTCTTCCCTTCTCTGTCTAGGTGTTTCAATTTGTATCCGGTTGGGATCCCCATTGTTACAGCTGTGATGGTGTGGGGTTTCATCCAAGTTTCAGTGAGGAAACATATGTCGGGTTGGATAGAGTGAACCAGGTCCCATACCTCATGCTGGTGTTTAGGCAGGGATCTTACATTTAGGAGGAAAGCCTTCAGCCCGGTAACAGGGGCTCCTACATTGGGCGGGGCGTTGTTACCAAGTAATCGATGATGACATTGGAAACATGAGAATGCTCCCTCTACGGTGTGCCATGGTATTTTAGAACTACATGCTGTATGTGGTTTTAAGTCTAGTAGAGCATGAGTGGTATAGGTAATACGATGTGGACACATACCTAAACGTAAACAGATAGTGAGAGCAGAGTCCCTGGCCCCTGTGACCCGTCCTGTCGCGGACGGGCGCAGACGGGCAGCTCTTTGGCGGGACGGGCGCAGACGGGCAGCTCTTTGGCGGGTCTTCGGCGGGGCTGCGCGCGATCGCTGCGCGCTCAAGGAGGCGCGAGGGCTATATAGCGCTGTGAGGATCCACTAGAGCGCTAACCGCTCCCAGTGGACCAGGAAGTAAACCGGAAGTGAGTACAAGAGTCTACCACCCCCTTGTGAGCGAGGGAGGCGACAGCCTAGCGTTTCCCCAAGCGAGGAGGGCTGGAAGCAAAGCTGCTTTCAGTGGATGCGTGGGTGCAGGTAATGCGCTCCAATTTTAAAAACACACAAGTACAATACAGTGAATTTAAATTCAAATAAAATGTTGCTCCAATTCTGTTTAAAAATCTACCATTACGTGAATGCTCTCCTAGTCGATGTAACCGGCAAGCAGGTTAGAGACACTGCCACTGTCTCCTTCCCACAGCGAGCACCTCAGGTGCTCTGCCTATATAGCGCTGTGAGGATCCACTAGAGCGCTAACCGCTCCCAGTGGACCAGGAAGTAAACCGGAAGTGAGTACAAGAGTCTACCACCCCCTTGTGAGCGAGGGAGGCGACAGCCTAGCGTTTCCCCAAGCGAGGAGGGCTGGAAGCAAAGCTGCTTTCAGTGGATGCGTGGGTGCAGGTAATGCGCTCCAATTTTAAAAACACACAAGTACAATACAGTGAATTTAAATTCAAATAAAATGTTGCTCCAATTCTGTTTAAAAATCTACCATTACGTGAATGCTCTCCTAGTCGATGTAACCGGCAAGCAGGTTAGAGACACTGCCATCTATCACCTAATTCTCCCGCAAATGGAAAAAATTGCCACCATGGAGCCTGAAGGACAGAGCAGCAGCCAAGGAAACCTGCCACATGGCAGCCAGGATGCCCAGCCTGCAACACAGGGAGAAACTCTTGGAAAGAGGAAGCGCAAAACAAATTTCAGTGCTGAGGAGAATGATACACTGATAAGTGAGGTAACAGACCACCAGCACCAGCTGTTTGCCAGTTCCAAATTGCCACTAGCCAAAAAAGAGGCCATTTGGCTGGACATATTGACCAAGGTGAACAGTGTGGGCCAATCTAGGCGGACAGTCATTGACCTAAAAAAACGGTGGAATGATATCAAGCGCTGCACTAAAGAAAAAATGGCCAAAAACCGGAAAGACTCTGGGCTTACAGGAGGAGGCAGCCCAGCACAACAAGAAGAGCTGGATGACCTTGAGGAGCGGGTTGCAGCGGTCATCCCAGAGGAGTTGGTCGTTGGAATCTCAGGGCAGGACAGTGCACTGCATGAGGAACTGGAAGAGACACAGGAAGACACACAGGGTAAGTCCCTACAAGGGGAAATGTGCAAATAAGGTAATGTTGTGCTGTGCAGAAAGTAAGGTGGGTGGTTCAATTACTGACGTGTTGTGGAAAGCAGGGTCTACAAAATGTATTGCACCACGGACATGCACATGTTACATTTGGGAAACAGCTACCCCTGTGCAAGTAAACCTATATGTCCAAAGTGAAGTCCCAGCCCACTGCTGCACCTGACAAGTGCCACACGCAGGTGCAAAGATATAACTACCCTCCTGAAAAGAAAATCACACAACATCCTGCAACAGACCGAGTGTCACACTTGTATGACTTGGACTGCTACCACTGTGCTGGCAGGATGTAATTTTGTTCATGTAGTGGTGCCACAATATGCCACACCCACAATAATAGGCCACAGACAGCCATCTAACATAGTACAACATATCATGTCATTGCATCATTACCACATTAAAGTGTCAGAAAGCGCACTTCCAGGGCTGTTGCTAAGGGTATACCCAGAAACATCTATGTCCAATTGACAATGTACAATAGGAACATCAAAATGTAACTATCATGCTGCGCAACAAAGATATGCATACACAGAGTCTGTGTAAGGCATGCAAACCTGAATTAAAACGTAATCTCCCCTCCATGATAAAAACAACATATCTCTTTTGCATTCAAGTGGACACATAGAAAGGTTAAAAATCTGTTCATGACTGCATCATGCACAAATGTGTCCTTTCCATGCACACAAACACTGATCCCCTGCACAGCTGGACCCCCTGCAACATGGTGCAAGTCTGCCTGGGTTGGCGCATGCCAAGCATTGTGTACCTGTGTTGTTGCGAAGGACAGGTGTGCTGCTGAGTATGGCCATGGGCCTGGTCACGATAATGTAGTTGTCGTAGTACATGGTCAACCTTGGCACATTAGAGTGCCTGCTCATTCTGAGTGTACCAGTGTATGGGTTAACAATGCCTCTTTGATGATTGTCGTGCTGCCACATGCAGGTGACACAGAAGTTGTCAGTGACAGTGATGGTGATGTCTGTAGCAGAGTTATGTCCTGGCAGGTGAGGTGGCATACAGGGTTGAAGGTGAGGAGGTACCTGACATTGTATACTTGCAGTGTTCAAGAGGAATAAACCTTTGTTCACAGTGTGTACCTGAGGCAGTCAAATGCAAACAGCGTACTGTATGGTAGCCGTTGTGTCATGCAATGACCATTTCAATGTATGCTGCACAATGTCAACTATGCAATGCATGTGTTCCAAAATAATATATACAAATTCTACTTCTTTGTGACACAATTTTGTTGTGATTGAAGTCATACATGTGGTAATGTGTCACTATGTGAAAAAAATAAATATTTACAAATGTGTAAGAGTAATAAAAATGTTGTGCATTTATGTGTCAAACAATAACAATTGGTAGTGTCATGGGGGATAAATGTCTGAACTATTATTTGGATAGGTGTACATCATGAGAAATATGGGGTAACATCACAGATTATGAACCAATGCTGTGTACTTAATTTTTGGCTATGATAAATGGTGTGTGCAGCACTCACAAATCTGACTCCATTGTGTGTGTTGTGGTTGTTCATAAAGGTATTGAATGCTTCAGGTCTGGGTGTGTGGTGACAAGGAAACTCAATCCATGTACTCACTGAACTTTGAACAGTGTATTTAAAGTCTCCGCTGTGAAACACCTACTCTACAGTTGCAACATGCCAAGTATGAACAATGAATGAAATGGAATGTCATGACACGGCATGTTTTGGTATAATGTATGTGCCTTTTTGTACAAGAGTGTCACACCTGTTGTCCATGGGGGCACAATGTCAAACATTGGCAATTGTGGAGGGAGAGCTGTGAGTTAACAAATGCAGGACAGAACAATCAATGTCTCATGGTTGCAGGGATGTGTGTGTGAGTGTGTGCAGCAAAACATATAGAGGCCCATTCACAGAATGAACTCAAGACTCAATTCTAATCTTACTACTATATAGTAATTCACAGCATGCACTTACTACTTTTTCACATTCACACAATGAACTTAATACTTTTGGCATTCACAGAAGTAACGATTTTGCCTAAAGTGTCTCTGAAGACAGACTTAAGATAGAGTAAAGGCAAAATCCTAACTCCTGTGAATACCAAAAGTACTAAGTTCATTATGTGAATGCCCAAAGTACTAAGGGCCTTATTTATGAAGGCCTTGCGCCGCCGGTGCGTCACTTTTTCCCATGTAAAAAGTGACGCACCGGCGGCGCAAGGCCTTCATAAATAAGGCCCTAAGTGTATTCTATCAACACCAAAAAAGTATCAAGTTTACTATTGAGTTTCAAGTTTGTTTTGCAAATCCGGAACACATTGAGGGAAGTCACACCTCAAAGATGTGTCCCAGTTCTCTGCAGCCTATGCAACCCTGCCTTTGTGTCACGTGAAAGGAATCCGCCAGCCAGGCTCACTACTCTGAGTCAATCACAATGCTGTGAAGTGTTGGTGTCACTTGTAATAGTAAGTGGGACAATACATGCTGGAATGTTGGCCATGTTTGCCATGGATCCAGAAATCCAGCCTGTATACCTAACATGGAAGTGGGTATTACTGCTCTGGTCATCATAAGTGGTACCTGAGTCACCTTGGCAATATGCACATGAGCCACATTATGTAATATGGCCCCTACCCACCCTCCCATGCCATGATGACACATAGCATTATCACATCAGTCACTCATCCCTTCGGTCTCCATAATAAGTCATTTCAGTTCTCTCATCTGAGCCCACAATCCACATATGGTCTATGAACTACCACTAAGGCCACCACCCCTGTGTTCATGTGTTCCGTCATCACTGAATATTGTAAGTCGCAATTAGCCTACTCCATGTCAGCCGCTGTGCAAGCCCACAGCAGACGGATGTACATGGTGTGCTGAAGCCACGCCTATGGGAAGTCCAAATGTGCCCATCTGGGTCTCAAATGCAATCATTTCCAGCAGCAACTGATATACAGTCATTCACTGATGCAGCTCAGCCAGCCTCCATGCACTTATACATGGAAAACATTTGAGAATGACAACAGGCCTTTCCAAACATGACCCACAGACATTGCACATGCCTACACTGCTGACAAACCTCTAACACCTATACAGATCAACAAGAGAGAGAGGACTAGATAAGCTAGCCTGTATCCCCAGTATTATATATATCAATCAATAAAGGCTAGCTAGTTTAAGGGAAATATTTTCGGAGACTCAGGTACGTCAGCAGTAACAATATGTGGAAAAAACACTGTTTTCCTTTGAAAGCCCTCACCCACCGACCTAGTCGGTGACATGCTTCATCATCGGGCCCACCACAGTGGCACCGAATGTGCCCCGGGTGTGCTTCAACGCCAGGTGACTGCGGAGCTGGTATTTTGCTGAGTGTGCAGTGAAGGGGTGTGAAGGTGAGAAATTAAAATGCTATCCAGGAGGTCCCAGCACCCGAGGGTTTAGCAATATTTAATAAACTGGGCCTCTGTTAGCAGGTTAAAAAGGCAATAGGACGTTTTAAGGGAGAGTTAACAGAGGCCCAGTTTATTAAATATTGCTAAACCCTCGGGTGCTGGGACCTCCTGGATCGCATTTTAATTCAGCATTGGAATTAAGTGCATTTGAAGGCGAAGGTTGTCAGTCTGATCCTTGAACCTCTTGGTGGGGTGCTGAATGTAAGAGGGACCATCTATGTGTCTGACCCCTGTCAACATCAACAGGGCTGCCTCAGCACCATATGAAACCAAACACAGCCTCAACATTGTATCCATTGCTGATGACAGACTACTCATACTCTCTCACACCTAAGACTACACCAACTAAACACATGAAAAACAGTGAGGAATGCAGTACGTCCCAGTCTGCATCAACCACAGCTGCATGTAATCAAAATCAGAGAATACCGAATTCTGTGTCCTTGGAACAACTCCTTCAGCATGTGAAAACACATGTTGCATCTACCACTCTGATGGGAAGGGGCTGCCACTAACGCTCAAAGAGATACGTCTTGATGAGTCCTCTGAATGGGAGTAGGTCCTGGGTGTGCCGTAGATGGCCTGGGAGTGCAAGGTCTTGGCGGTGAGGTAGGACAGGGAACTGCTGCTGGAGGTTGGTCATCAGATGCGGTGGACAGCGGTGAGGGGTAGGCTGGTGGAGTGGACGTGGCGTGTGGGGGTGTAGAAGGTGAGTCTGCTGCACATGTAGGGTTGCCTGGCCTAATGGAGTGCATTGTGTGTCTGGTTGTGGAGCTTCAAGCTGATCCACTTGCTGATGGGGAACCAGTGTAGGTCTCACATTTGGGGGATGATGTTGCTGCGGTGGGGGACGTTGACAATCAATGAGCCGTAAGTGCATTGGATGTGTTGCAGTAGTAGTAGGTCTATTTCAGGGAATCCTGCCTACAGTGCATTGCAGTAGTCCAGTCTGCTGGTGCTCAGGGCCTGTGTCACAGTTATTTTTGTCTGGGGTGGGGATCCACTTGTGGATCCTGCATAGCATGTGGAAGCAGTTGTAGCATGAGGGGAAGATGGCGTTGACCTGCTCAGACATGGAGAGGGAGGAGTACTGGAAGTATTGTAAGTTGCGTGTATGGTCAGTGAGTGTTGTTGCTGTTCCCAGTGTGGTTGCGCGACAGGAGTAGTCCCAGGCTCAGGGTGTGGGTCCGAGGATGATGACCTGTGTCATCTCCAAGTACAGTTTCACACTGCTGCTCCTCATCCAGTTGGTGAGGGACTTCATTTCCACGTGGAGGTTTGTTCATGGTGTGTGTGGGTCCCTGGTGATGGAGTGCAAAATGCCACATGCACTTCCCACTGTGCTGGAATGTGTCCCCAATACACCCCAACTAAACAGACATCAGGACATGCACTCAAGTAGAATGTTGCAAGTGTGCAAGCACTGTCTGCCCATGTGCCATGTTTTTTTGTAAAGTTCGTATCCATCAAATGATTAATGCCATGTCACTTTTTGTACACATGAGTGATGATGTGTCGCTTGAGCTTTGACATGTTGAAACACAGCAAAGTCAAAAATGGTAGATGACTCTAAATTGTGCATTTGTACACCACATGTCAGACATGATCATAAACCTACATCTACTTTTGATTTCAGGCCATGGTACACCTAATCTGGAGCTGGAAGCCATGTTTGAAACGGACAATGAGGGTGGTGAAAGTGTAACCAGTATGGGCCCAGAAATCATCCAGGACATAATCCAATCACTACAAACTCCCCCTCCACCCACAAGAAGGCAAAGCAGCCCAGTGGGATCTCCGGTTGGCCAACAGGGAAGCACTCCTATGCCACCTCCCACAACATCTGTGCCTCACCAGTCGCCAAACACACTAAATACATTTGAACAGCGTGTAGTGGATGTGCAGAGTCAGTTGGCACAGGAGGTGCGTAAGGGCATTGAGAGCATGGCAGGGACCCTAGAGGGAGTGCTCCGGTGCCTAACCTCAAATCCTGCCAGTGCGGAAACTGGTAGCACCACTGAAGCACCACCACGCACTTTGTTTGACGCCATGACAGAAATTTCAGAAGTCATGCAGCAGAGACACAGACTAATGCCCACCACAAGTGCCAGCTCTGAGGTGGCCAGCACTCTGAAGGAAATACAGGACACCCTCAAGCAAATGACAGCCAAACAGGATGAATACCTCACTAAATTGGCTGACTATCAACGAGATGTGACAGCTGTGCTTGAGAGCCAGCAAATAATGCTGAATGCATTTATGCGGTACCTGATGGGCATTGAACATGTCCCAGGTCAAACACCATCGACATCTGCAGTCCATGAAGTGGCTATGCCTACTGTGTCGACTGCCCCACTGGTCACACCATCAGCTGTGACAAACCCATCTGATGAAGATGAATCAGAAGATTTCCCAGTCCTACGCAGAACAATGCGTTAGAAGCACATATTGTCAGTGTTATATCTTTGTAATGATGTAATGTTCTATGGTCTCTGTGCTCACAGGATTCCAGAGTGTGGAATCCAGGGGGCAGTACACAGATAAACAGTTACTGTGAGAGTTGGTCCTTGGATCTCCCTGTGGTTGTTACTTTGAATAAACTACATTTTCTTCTACAATCCACTGTACTTCAAGTCATTACAGTCAGGAGTCGGATTTTCCTTCACGAGCAATTGTTGTCATCACAAACTACATGTTCCACAAACCCTGTGATCTGGGTGGAGTACATAAGGGTGGAACCTACGGAGAAAGACGTAGGATTAATTTTGTACCTGACCCGTAGGTGGAGTAGGAGGTTCATCCTTGGGAGTGCGTGTTCCTTGTGTTTCCTTGTCTTGGTCCTCTCTCCTGCTCCATGACAAACAGCATCAAGAGGTCCCTCCTAGACGCCACAGCAAAATCCACACAATCCTCAAAGTCGGTCACACTGCCAATCCATAGACAATATACATTGCTTCATTTCCAGAAACAATGTTCCACAACACACTAGCTGCCACACTCCACTATGGCATGCGGCAAGGTAATACACCACACTGGATTGTCTCCTCCCTTGCAGAGCAGATGATTCTGCATAACACATTTCACTGTACAACACACAGAGTACTGATGCTGAGTCCCTCAGTGACTGTCCATCAGTACCTTTGTCTACTATGTGTACATGGCCCCACTTGCTGAGAACATCAGTGGACATGGACTCTGCATATTACCCTACGCCTAATACACCCAGCTCTGCCTCTCCCTCACCAAGGTACACAACATCACAGGACACAACCACAATGGATGCAAGATGTGCCAACAAGTATGTGCCTCAGCTGGACAAATCTCCATTTGTTGTCAAAAGAGGACATCACCCTCACAACAACCACTACCACATGGGACTATACCTGGGGGTACCCTGGGCTGGATAAACAGTTCACCACTCATATGTCTAACACAAACTATACATTGTACAGAACACATCCCTCACCCTGTCAGTATGGATACTAGTAGTATCCTCACCATAGTACTTCACCCTCTGCAAACTGTGCAAGAGCATCAAAATTATTGTCAACTGATGCATTGATTAGACCTGCCACACATCCATCTTCATCATCCGGTTCTATGTTAATGGCCTCAATATCAGTATCAAAAATACCCTCCGGACAAAATTGATTAACGTCCAGACAACCGTAGGTAGACGTTCCCAGTGGCTCACATGATTATACCACTACCGCCAGCACATACAGGAGCACTACTGCATCCACACCCATACAGATTTACTGACACTAAAGGAGTTCACACACGCCTACACAGTCAGCCACAACCCTGGGCAAGCAAACCTCTACCAATGAATCTGCTTCTAGGCCCACAAGACATACGTCTGCAATACAGACCTAGCCATGGTCACATTTCCCTGCATCTACATAGCCAGCTTGTTAACCAGCTTTCTTTTCCACTTGCAGGAAAGACGTGGGTCATACTGGCTCTCAGCATTGTGAAACACTGCAAACATTGAGCTACAGTCTCAATACCAGGTGGCCCAATTAATGACGGCCATTGTGCCATCTGAACCTCACTTGTTGTGACGTTGTGTGACGCCTAACCCTGCCTAATAGTCATCATCCATCACCAAGGCACATGGTCATGCGATAATGCAGCATGCATCAAATCTGACCCTTACACGCCTTGTTCTGCGTTACAGGCACGTGCAATGGGTGTTGCTGGGTGCCTTGCCAACAACATCCATTTGCTGTTCACACTGGCCCAGATGTAATAGGAACATGAAATGGTAAGCTTTGTCCAGAAATACACTGACCCAAGGCAGGCTTGACGAAGGCTCAATGTTGAGAATTATGAAGAAGTCTACTTGTCTCACCTTTATCACACAATGCAGTACATATTGTAAGAGGAGGAGCCCGTTGTGATGATTGATTAACTGAGAGGTGTCCGTTCATGTACAAGTCTGATGGTCCCCGCAAGGCAGACACACTTGCCCCATTGTGCAAAGGTGACTGCGTTAGCGAAGAACAGGACATTGTACAACAGTGATGGTGAGAACAACAGGACTGCGCTGTATCTTGCAGACATGGCACGGTCCTGCCCTCCCTCCTGCAAAAGGGTAGCGCAACTGGAAGGGCTGCTGTGCTCCACTATGGAGAAACGTAATGAAAGACGTCCCACAATCTTTACACATGATTGTTGTTCACATGGGCTCACCTGAGACGCATTAGCTAAAGTCCCTCAAGGGTGAGTATTGGCCTGTATGAATTAGTGATAGTGTAAGAACAACTGGCTTAGAATAGCCAACACGTAATGGTAATCTCAGATATGAGATCATTGTTGACATTCCTTGTCCAGCAAGGATAACGCTCACCCAGAACTTATTTCACAACTTCATATGCCTACAAGTCAGAGTCATTGTGAAAGATAAATATGATTTATTAGCAAAAAAAGTTCACACTAAATAAAATCTATGCTAAACTACACTACACTTATCAAAACTATAAATCACATCCTAAACTAAGCTAATCTAAGGCGCTAACATCTACACTTATCTTGTCTAACTTATCCTATACCTACCTCACACATACTACACAGCACACAGATGACCCCCCACCCCCTATTCAACAATCACACATCAGGCACACATACACTTAATCTAAACACATACTAATTAACCTATCTAACTAAACAAGTATATATTTTTTTTGATTTTTTTAATTTTTTTTAAACATTTAACATACACTATACATCAACCCCCCACCCACTCCTAATAACTTAACACTTATCCTAACACTATTCCTAAGTACTAAAACTATCCTAATAAATATCTGACTACTTTAACATTTAAACAAGAACAAGGTCCGTAACTTGACAGGTGGTACACCATGTCATCAACAACCACAGTTCTGCAATGTCGTTATTCCTGCTCGTCCATTGCAGCAATGGTGGCCTTCAGGTCAGCAACCATGGACAACAGGGTGGCCAGCTGCAGCTGCATGCCCGCAACCTGCAAAGTCAACTCCTTTTGGCCCTTTTCAAAAGTGTCCATCTTGGCCTCTATTTTGTCTATCTTGGCCATCAGGAGCACACCGTCAATATCAGCCTGCGCACAAGCCTGTTTAGGTGGGGCTACTGCAGCTCCACCTGTCATTGTCCCAAGGGCCTGTGCAATGTTGGTTCCTGGTGTAGGATGAGTGCTTGTCACTGGGCTCAGATTAGAGGCATGTCCAGATGTGGAACAACCTGCTGATCGACTATCCATTTGGGGGTCTACATCTGCATGTGAGCCAGTTGCTGGTCCAGACTCAATGTGTGACCTTTTCCCCTTCAGATTCCTGCTCCGCATTTTGCATGGGGAAGTGGGAGTTGGTGATCTCCAGGCCCCTTCAGCACGTAAAGCATCATGTCGGCGTCCCATCTGTCGGAATGCACGACCAACATTGCGTATGTGTCTGTATCTTTCCAGACGGATGCGATACTGCCTCTCCTCATCTTGTGACATGTTGTCTGTAATGGAGCAATGACATCCACATCAGTCTGCACTTACACATTGACACCTGTACACATGCACATTAAGCGATCTTCAGAACATTTTGGCAAGGGCCTATCGTTAACAGGGCATCTATTTCAAAGCATGGGGTCATCATCATCGATTGTCATACACAGGGATGCTAAGTGATGTTGCGTAATACCTAAGATGATAATCACTGTAGATGACATGTAAGGCATCAATACATATGAGATGGTACATTCAAATACATTTGTCCTGGGCATGAACCCAATGCCCCCCATTCACATATGCAAGCTCCTTCTCAACATGATGCAAGAGCATCTGTGTGCAGGCAAGTTATCTCTCGGCATTGTAATTTGACACTTCATACGCAGATACAAAGCAAGGTATAGGGACCATCAGCACTGTATGCTGCACAAGGCAACACACATGTGAAAAGCACCATGTAAACAAAACATGGGCACATTAGCATTGTATTGGAAGGAGAAACACAGGTGTGCACTGCAATAGATTTGGGGACTGACTCCTATCATGTGACTCTTGTACATGGGGTGCTGCTTGGTAGTAAATATGTGGTGTGTTTTCACACAAGGCAACACACACTGCACAACACTTCCATGGTAGACGCTTCTTGACAGGGGACAACATATAGACAGCATCAAGGGCTGGTATGTGGATTGACTATGCATGATCATTGATGCAATGCACATTTAAGCACATGTACATCATACCATATCAACTACTGATGTCAATAGGGAATTGTGCCGGTGACCCTTTCAGTAGCATAGGTAAGTGCATGACTGTTGTGCTAATTAATGATGGACTTGCAGCACTGTTCCATCCCTATTACAATGGCAAGTACTGACACACGTGGGGCACAAGCAAGTTGAACTTGTAGGAGGAATATCTATGTACTACTACAATGAGCATGTCTCATGTAGCCATGGTATGAATACACTGACTGTCACGTACCCCAAGGGTCCTTGCTCAGCACAACAGTCTTCGACATCTCCATGAGCACACTTGCCACCATTGCATACACACACCACCACAACATAATATCCAATGCCAATGACACCCATCTGGTACTGTGCCTCACCCAAGACCCAGCCACAACCAAACACAACCAACATGAAGGAAAGATAGCCACTGCAGAATGGAAGAAGGTCAGTCAGCAGATACTGTAGACACACAATACAGAGGTTCTCAGCCTTGGCTAATCAACTAGCGCCAGGGACGCCGCCTATTGGTCAACAACAATGGTCACTGCAACAACACCCACGGACCATACACCCCACTTGGGATTTTTCCAGGTCTACTCACTCACAACTAACAAACAAGTGGACATCATGTCATCCTTCTGAATTTTCACCCTGCGCATGGTCCAATAGATATTCAGGTGGATCACCATGGGAACGTGTGAGACGGTCAGCCAGGCCATCATCGACACCCAACTGTACAAGGGGAATGCCCCATACACAGGAATCAATGCCAGACTTCACTTAGAACTACTACCCATAGTGAAAGCATCGGCACAACTCTTCTACGACATCCTTCATCACTGCAGCATTTCTACAGGCCAAAATGACCAACACTGGATCACCGTCAACACAAGGATCACGTTGAGGCTCCTCACACACACACACACGCACACACACATGACATGGGCCCAGAATGACTCCTCAAGGGGCTCTTGTTCTCTGATCCTACCGGCCACCTCTGCTCCACCAGCCTCCCACTAGCCACCATACCAAGGATTGACTGCTCCACCACTGGAGGTAGATCACCCTCCTACCTGGCCACAAAGACATGAAACACCCTTGGGGCACAACTACGACAGACCAGGACCATCTTACCTTCATTTAATATCTGAAGACCTAACTATTTCATGAGTAGCAGCACACCCCCTCCCTTCAGTGACTTGAGACCCTCACACCTGAGTATGGTGCTCTATGGAGGGCTAGATGTATTTTTTGAATGTGGTCTATTTTTGTGTGATGTATACTTACAGCAGCACAATTAGTGTTACTGTGTACCATGCACACTGTAACACCTCATACATGTGACCCTAATATTTGTGTTCATGCATTTCCACATGGTGCCATTGAGTCATTGACACTTCCATGCACATGTGATGTGTAAACAGGATGCATGCAAGAATGATGCATTTCGACTGTCTGCATACATGTCATGCATGAGGAGACATTGTAAGCATACAGACAAATATAGTAATGATTTCACACTCACCAGTGGCCTTAGGATCCTTGAAGGACTCCACCTCTTCCCTTGTGTATGGTGGTGGCCCACCTACAAGTGAAAGACAATATACCAGAATGTCAGCGTATGCAGCATATTTCCACACAGTACAGACATTACATGAGAGTCAGTTGTATCCTCAAGATTGGTTTACGTGCGTCCCATGAGTCAACGTACATCAGACAACAGTCTATGGCTAACTGCTTCACATGTGAAGCACACTCTTGCACTGCATGTATTACACACATGTGATCCCTTGTTTGTGTTGTCACATTGAGATGGCATTTGCTAAAAATCTGCACACTAGGTCCATTGAGAAAATATGTCATTGTCATGTAGATGTATGTGATTGTGCTTTGAAGAATGTATTTAAACCGTATGGGATACCTTCCTGTACATCAATGGTCAAACTGCATACACATGTGTTGTGTGCTGCACAATGCAGCTGCACACAGGGAAATATGACATACATGGATACATTTATACTTCACTCCCTGTGGCGCCTCACTTACACCTCCCCAGGGCAGGCATGTGCTTTTTGCGCTGCCTCACACTCGTACATCTCTGGCCTTATCTTCATAGGTCTTGCGCCGCCAGAGTGTTACTTTGACACATGTTAATGAGTGTTGCTGCGGCGCCAGAAGGCCTTCATTACAGAGGGCCCTGGTGCATTGACTAAGGTCCATGGATGTTGGTGTGAAGATGGCAAAGAACACACATTGCACGCCCTTTTGACACATGACAATGCATTGAAAGTGCTGACCTTTATCATGCATCATTATGCCTCAATGAGCGGCATAGTCCAGCATGGTGAAGATCAATCTTGCTTGTGCGTGACCACTACGTCAGTAGAGACCATGTGTATTATGCCTTTTGTGAATTGCTAAGTCTGACAATTGCAGGATTTTGCCGTTGGAGCATTTCAAACTGACTACGTCCATGGCTTAGGATGTATGACACATTTTGCATTTACGGAATTTGAACATTTTTGTGAACAACAATTTGCCATAGCATGTTGGTACTTGCAAATTTGCTATTAGTTAAGTGCTATGGGCCTCATTTATGACTTTTTGCCGTAGGGAAGCGTAACAGGCCTTCCAGCTGCGCTTCCCTATGGCAAAAGAAAAGGGCAGAAATGCGCCATATCTATTAGATACGGCGCATTCCTGTCCTTTTCCCCTGCGCTGGTGCACAATGTGCTGCCTGCGCCAGCACAGGCACCCTTGAACAATGGTGCAAGGGTGGCTGCGTTGCGGGGAAGATCATTTTTGTACAGGAAGGTAAACCTTTCAGTACAAAAATAAGCACAAGAGCCTTTTCCTCTTTCTATGTGTGCTGCAGAATGCAGCACACATGGAATAAGGAAATACGAGGAGAAATAATGACATTTCTCCCAGTTGCGCATCCCTTACGCCTCCCCTGGGGAGGCGCAAGCTTTAGGCACTGCTTCAGAGGTACGATTTCTGGTACATGTGGGGCAGTGTCAAAAGGGCATGGTTGTTGCTGGGAACGCCCCCAGCAACACCCATTGCACGCCCCTTTAACGCAGAACACTGCGTTACAGGGACTGATATTTATCAGGCAGCAGTACGCCACCAAGACTGGCGTACTGCTGCCTGATATATACCACGCAGGCTTCTGCGCCACAGAACATCATGAAAAGTGATTTTTCGATGGCGCAAGAGGCCGCGTTAATGATGGCCTATGTATGTGTTATTTTTGTGTATCAAATCATGTTTCAGATGTCGCTAATTGACAACAACCTGTATTTGATGGTAAGTAGCTATTTTAGGTAAATATGCTCCATTGCACATTTTTGAAGGTGCCAGGTGATGCACACACATGGCCATAGTGCATGTATGTGCACCATATGCACACACATCATTATGATGGGTCCAGCAGGGTTTTTTTGAGAAACACCTGCACCCTTTGGAGAAATCACAATGGCTGATTTGCTATTACAGTATTTATTGAAAAGTGATTCCTATGTCCCTCCTGGGCCATGGGAATGAATTTTGATTGATCCCTTACTTACATATTAGAAAATGCAAAGTAGCAACTATGGGAGATTATCGTATTCCTACAAAGTAGTGATTTTTCTTTATACATACCATTTTGCAAAGAAAAAAAAGCAATTACATTAGAACCTACATTTATTTGTTTAAAAAGGGTTTGTTGATAGATATGGCCCTATGTCTGACTTTACAGGGGCACAAGGGGATCATCAGTGAGGCCCCTGTGGTTTGACATTTGGTTTGCTTTACCTTAGGATACCGTTGTGAATACATAAAATAAATATATATTGACTTACCAATTGTTCCATCAACCTCAATGCCAAGGTGGTCCAGGAGATCCTGCTCGCGGTTAATGAGGTCTGCCCACCGGTGTTTGTACTGTCTGAGAGTCCGGTCCACTCCAAACATTCGCAACATCTGGTACCGGACCCTCTCCCACCTGAGCTTCCTTTCTTGGGTTGGGTAACCCTGCACTACCCTGCCTCCACTCCCAATCATATTTGGGAGGTAGTGGAGTATCAGCCACAGTAGCCCCCCATACTCCTTCTCACTGAGGTTCCTAGACCTGGGTGGCATTGTGACAAAGCACAAGCCACGCTGTGTAAATGCCACAATTAAAATTTTGCTGACACAGAAATACAAAAAGTACACAATTTCTCCACTTAACAGTACACTACTCCCCCTATTCCTAACTATGTAACAACCCCTAAACAGAACAGTAATCCCCCTATGAAAAAAGTTTTAAAAACCCCTAAACAGACAGACACCCCTTGACACACAAGACACAGTTAGACAATACACAACACTACAGCCACTATTTGGACACACTTACCAAGACACACACTGTAAAACAACTGCAGGACAGGACAAAACTCTCAAGCACTTTCCAAACACACTCCTACACCTCTCAGAGACTACAAAGGAGTGAAATAGAAAGTGAAAGTATCATATAACTTCCTGTTTGTGAGCAGGGCAGGCTGGGAGGCTAGGTACATCATTTCCTGTTGCGATGCGACTCGTTTCCGCAAATGCGACATTTTTTGACATGCGAACATTACCGATTTCTGTCGCATCGTTATTTTAAGCATGGTACACTGATAATACATTTTCCCTTACGGTGCGACCTGTTATCGTGGGAGCGTCATTATTGTGATGCGACCAAATCATTATTGTGTCGCATCGGTATTTGAAGCATGGGTGACTGATGCCATTTATTTCCATGAAGGTGCGACCAGTTGCAGTAGAAGCGTCACTATTGGCATGCGACTGAAACCTATTTATGTCGCATCGCTGATTAGACGCCGGGTACACTGATGACATATTTTCCATTACGGTGCGACCTGTTATCGTGGGAGCGTCATTATTGTGATGCGACCAAATCATTATTGTGTCGCATCGTTATTTGAAGCATGGGTGACTGATGCCATATATTTCCCTTACGGTGCGAGCTGTTATCGTGGGAGCGTCATTATTGTGATGCGACCAAATCATTATTGTGTCGCATCGGTATTTGAAGCATGGGTGACTGATGCCATATATTTCCATGAAGGTGCGACCAGTTGCAGTCGAAGCGTCACTATTGGCATGCGACTAAAACCTATTTATGTCGCATCGCTGATTAGACGCCGGGTACACTGATGACATATTTTCCATTACGGTGCGACCTGTTATCGTGGGAGCGTCATTATTGTGATGTGACCAAATCATTATTGTGTCGCATCGTTATTTGAAGCATGGGTGACTGATGCCATATATTTCCCTTACGGTGCGAGCTGTTATCGTGGGAGCGTCATTATTGTGATGCGACCAAATCATTATTGTGTCGCATCGGTATTTGAAGCATGGGTGACTGATGCCATATATTTCCATGAAGGTGCGACCAGTTGCAGTCGAAGCGTCACTATTGGCATGCGACTAAAACCTATTTATGTCGCATCGCTGATTAGACGCCGGGTACACTGATGACATATTTTCCATTACGGTGCGACCTGTTATCGTGGGAGCGTCATTATTGTGATGCGACCAAATCATTATTGTGTCGCATCGTTATTTGAAGCATGGGTGACTGATGCCATATATTTCCCTTACGGTGCGACCTGTTATCGTGGGAGCGTCATTATTGTGATGCGACCAAATCATTATTGTGTCGCATCGGTATTTGAAGCATGGGTGACTGATGCCATATATTTCCATGAAGGTGCGACCAGTTGCAGTAGAAGCGTCACTATTGGCATGCGACTGAAACCTACTTATGTCGCATCGCTGATTAGACGCCGGGTACACTGATGACATATTTTCCATTACGGTGCGACCTGTTATCGTGGGAGCGTCATTATTGTGATGCGACCAAATCATTATTGTGTCGCATCGTTATTTGAAGCATGGGTGACTGATGCCATATATTTCCCTTACGGTGAGAGCTGTTATCGTGGGAGCGTCATTATTGTGATGCGACCAAATCATTATTGTGTCGCATCGGTATTTGAAGCATGGGTGACTGATGCCATATATTTCCCTTACGGTGCGAGCTGTTATCGTGGGAGCGTCATTATTGTGATGCGACCAAATCATTATTGTGTCGCATCGGTATTTGAAGCATGGGTGACTGATGCCATATATTTCCATGAAGGTGCGACCAGTTGCAGTAGAAGCGTCACTATTGGCATGCGACTAAAACCTATTTATGTCGCATCGCTGATTAGACGCCGGGTACACTGATGACATATTTTCCATTACGGTGCGACCTGTTATCGTGGGAGCGTCATTATTGTGATGCGACCAAATCATTATTGTGTCGCATCGGTATTTGAAGCATGGGTGACTGATGCCATATATTTCCATGAAGGTGCGACCAGTTGCAGTAGAAGCGTCACTATTGGCATGCGACTGAAACCTATTTATGTCGCATCGCTGATTAGACGCCGGGTACACTGATGACATATATTTCCCTTACGGTGCGACCTGTTATCGTCAAAGCCGCATTATTGTCATGAGACCAAATCATTATTACGTGGCATTGTAAATTTGAAGCATGGCTGAGTGATGATATATTTTCTCCTCAAGGTGTGACCACTTTGACTAGATGCAACATTATTGTCATGTGTCACAATATTCAGTAATGGGGCATTGAATTTTTTAATCTGTCAATGTTGTTGCATATATTAGCTGCTGTTTTTTTGATGTTGTGCAAAAGATGCATGTTTACGCTTAGCATGGAAGTGTCTCAACAGGGACAAACCATGTTAGCCTGCAGAAAATGTGTGTTTCAATATTCAGCTGAGTCAGACTAAGACATATGTTGACCATAGTCACTTTTGGCCCTTGTGTTATGTCACTTTTGTGCCTAGAGTCAGCAAAGCATGGGTCAGTTTCAGACTTATGCAGACCTAACGTCTCCCATCTCCCTCCTTTCTCAACATTAATGTAGGATCATGTTACCGGATGTCTATCACACTACATCGAATCCTCCTGTCACATGGAGCCCAATCAATGCGGCTTCAGACCTGCCCACTCAACAGAAGCAGTTATCTTGCCACTCTTGTACACACTCAGGGGCAACGCAGACGCAGGGTCCCCCCAAGCCCTCTTACTCCTGGACCTGTCGTCCGCATTCAACACGGTGGACCATTACATCCTTCTCCACCTTGGAAGACATGCAGGCATCCAGGGACCCACTCTTGAGTGTGTCGAGTCCTTCCTAACTGGAAGGACTGAAATGGTCCGCCTGGGACCCTATAGTGTAACAAATACCCCCACGTCCTGTGGAGTCCCACAGGGCTCCTCCCATTCAACACTCCAGTTCAATCTATACCTTTGGGCGCTGATCCATTCTGTACAGAAATGGGACCTTATTGTGTATTACTACGCTGACGACTTACAGATCATCCTCCCGCTCAATTCACCTCCTGCCATCAAGACGTTCCACGCTGTCATGATCCACATCCAATTATGGATGTACCAGTACCTATTGCAGCTTGACCCCGTTAAGACAGAGCTCCTCCTCCGTGGACTCAGTCATGGCCACTGTGGCCCTCAGTTCTGACCTCAGAGCTAGGTTCCCCCCCAGCCCTGGTAAAATCAGTCAAGGGTCTGGGAGTCATCATTGAGGCTGAACTCTCCCTCAGGCCACAAGTGGGTGCTCTACTTTCTTCCTCTATGTACCAGGTCCGGCAGATCGTTACAGTCAGTCACTTACTCCCTCCCACCGCACTTACCCAAGTGGTGTTCTCACTCGTGCTCTCACGCCTGGACTTCTGTGAGTCCATCATGTACGGTCTCCCACGATCCCTGCCACACCGCCTCCAAGTTGTCCAGATTCAAGCAGGCCGTCTAATTCACATTACACCCAGATGGCAATCAGCCAAACCTCTACTCCACAGTCTTCACTGGCTCACAATAGATCAGAGGGCATCTTTTAAGGTGACGTGTCTCACATTCTAAGCCCTCCAGTGGTCCCGCTCCACGTTTCTCAATTATCTTATCTGCCCTCACCGCACAACACAAACACTCATATCAGCTCACCGTCATCTGGTAGTCACGCCCAATACCAAAACCCAGAATTTTGGTGGTTGCACATTTTGTCATCTGCCTCCTGGGCTTTGGGATCTCCTTTCTCTCTCCTTCAAATCCTCCCCTTCCCTTCTGGACTTGTGGTTATTGCTTCCAACACACATTTTCCCTTCCATGTGCTAACTCTCGGCCACTCACGCTTCCTTCCTCACTCACTCTGTCTTATGGCGGCAGCAAGCCTATGGTCTCTGTGCACTCTATGAATTTCACCTATGAGAAGGTTACATCACATAACGTTGCTTTTCTGCTTTGAGTCAGGACTGCATGTCTCAGATTCTGACGTTGTCAGACCTATCGTCACTTATGTGCGTGGAGTCAGGAATGCATGGGTCAGATACTGAGGTAGGCAGACCCAACGTCACTTTTGTGTGTTGAATCATGAATGAGGTTCTGAAGTATGATACACTAACTTCATTTATGTGCCTACCACATTTGTTTATTTGTGCAAACTGGTGTGAGCACTGAAGGCTACTTTTTGATGGATGGTCAGATTGTGACGCACACCCACTGTGTAACATGTTGATGATAGAAATTTTTAACATATAACTTATTTACTTTCATCATGACTTTACAACATACAAGTTCTTTGTTGTTATTTTTCCTGCTGTGTGATTTCATTATGTGGACTCCTCTTCACCAGTGCTTTATTAAATGTCTGCACCACAACATATGGATGCTAAATGTTGCTTTTTGACAATTGTGAATGTACAACCTAATTTATGACGTATTAGCGTATAATATTACTGCATGCATTCCTGCGGCACTTCCCTACAGCAAGCAAATAGGGTGTGAAGGTGGTGTGTCTATGACATATGGGAGATTCATGTGCTTTTGATGTGTGCTGACGCGCAACGGGCGGCCTGCATACCTGCAGTATGTTTGCTGTGTTGCATGGAGGAATACTTTTGTACAGGAAGGGTTACCTTCATACACATGTGCATTCATACCCTGCACACCGAGACACATGCACTATGGTGCCAGGGTACCTGTGTGAGCCAGACACTGGTGAGTGTCCGCATTGCAGGTGAAATTGCAAGCCAGTACAATGTAAATGGATGTGTGGGCTGATGTATGTCTGTCAGCCTCCAGACATGAGAGTTAGTGTAATGTATGAACTCCACATATGAGATTGTCATGCAAATTGCAGTGTGAATTATTGTCAATTAATCATGCACAAGGTACATAAGGTTGTGTGAAGTATTTTTATTTGTGCAAACACAAATGTAGATGCATGATGCGGATGTTATTAGTGACATTCTTAGAAAAAATTGCGCACTATCTGAGCACGTCTCCGGATGCCTGCTGCTGTGCTTGTATTTACAGGAGCATGGCCATCCTCCTGGTCATCCTGTGGCATTTCTGCATTCAAATCTGGATCATCGTCCCAGGGAACACGTGTGAGTACACAAATATTGTGCAGTATTGCACAGGCCAAAATAATTTTGCACACTGTCTCTGGTGAATAGAGCATGCGTCCACCAGACTTGTCCAGGCGCCGAAACCTGGCCTTGAGCAGGCCAAATGTTCTTTCCACAATGTTCCTGGTCCGGCTATGTGCTTGATTTTATGCAACTTCCTGTGGTGTCTGCGGATTTCCATACGGTGTCATCACCCACGGCTGAATGCCATACCCCTGGTCAGCTGTAATAGAATAAATGAGAAGGTACAATGAAAAGTTTGATATGGTTGGGGTAAAGTAGAGGCCATATGTTGTGGGTAATATTTCATTTGTCAGTGTCCATTGGGCATGGATGTTGCAGATAACACACCCAGGGACTCACATGCAAGACACCTTTGCAACATAGTTCTGCTGTGCAATGGACACGTATTTGGAATTGACAGGTAGTGTAGTCAAACCACTGATTTTAACTGCATATCATTCCATAACATATATTTATTTATTGAAGTAGATGAGTATGTAGTCCTCCTATGCATTTTGGCCAGGAGGCCCTTTGTCATGGAGCGTTCATATCCACGCATTGCAAGGACCGTTACGCGGCTGTTCTGAGACCGGTGTTCTGTTATGCTGGTCTTGGAACAGCCAAGTAGCAGTCCTTGCTACGCGTTGCTATGAACGCTCCTTGACAAAGGGGCTTGTAGAAAAGTATTTTTGCTATGGATTGATATGCTGTTGATATCATCGATAACCCACTCACTTGAATACTTGTGAATTAAAACAGAACTTGTATTACAACTTCTTTGATTCTTTTTCATGATCATGTACGGAGTGCCTCGCCAAGGGAATGTATTTGCAGTGGTTTGTGTACACTGCCTGTCTTGCACTTTTGTTGCTTTGACGGAAGCACCACCCTTGGGAGCACCCTCAGCTGAACAAGATTCTACATACTTCTTTTACTACCGCTGTGCACCACCCACATCCTTTTGTATTTTATCAAATTTGGAAGGACATGCATTGACTCCCTATTTGCCTCTACATGACCGTGGGCCTCATTTATGAGGGACTTGCACCACTGGTGCGTGACCTTTTGCCATTTTGGTTTTGAGGCACCAGCAGTGCATGACCGTCATTAATTATGGCCCTTCTATTAATGTCTATGTATATGCTATTACATGGGTACTCACAAACTTTATATCGGGCCAAATTTACAGTGTGGCTTGTGGCCGAGGGCCGCAGTGGTGGGGCCGGGGTCAGTGGGGGAGTGGCCGGGGCTAGAGCCACAAATACAAACTGACCATGAGGTTGGACACAGGCCGCAGCGACAGACGCCTTTGTCTACTGAGTGACCAGACCTGGCATACACATCTGTCACACTCACTTTCTCCCACTCTGTCTGTCTGTCTGTCTCCCTCCCTCCTCTCTCTCCATCTGTCTCACTGTCTGTCTCTCTCCCTCCCTCTCTCGACCTCTGTGTCTCTCCCTCTGTCTGCCTCCCTCTCTGTCACTCTCCCTCTCTGTCTCTCTCTGTCTCCTTCCCTTTCTGTCTCCCTCCCTCTATGTCTCTCTCTGTCTCATCCTCTCTGTCTCCTTCTCTCTGTCTGTCCCTGTCTGTGTCTGGGCCTGTCTCTGTCTGGCCCTCCTCCCCCTCCCTCTGTCTCTCTGTCCTTGTGTCTATCTCTGTCTGTCTCTGCCGCTATCTGTCTATGTATGTCTGTTTCTTCCCCCATCTGTCTCTGCCCCCATCTGTCTCTGCCCCCTTCTGTCTCTGCCCCTTCTGTCTCTGCCCCAATATGTCTCTGCACCCATGTATCTGCCCCCATGTGTCTCTGCCCCTATCTGTCTCTGCCCCTATCTGTCTCTGCTTCTGTCAGTCTGTCCCTGTCTCTGCCTTTCTCTAGCCCTGCCCTTATCTGTCTCTCACACTATCTGTCTCTGACACTCTGCCCCTATCTGCCCCTCCCTCTATCTGCCTCTGCCTCTATCTGTCTCTGACACTCTGCCCCTGTCTGCCCCTGTCTGCCCCTGCCCCTGTCTGCCCCTGCCCCTGTCTGCCTCTGCCCCTGTCTGTCTCTGCCCCTTCTGTCTCTCGGGTAGTGCACACATACTGTGTGTACACGTCCCCGTCACCAGCCCAGAGACAGCCTCCCCCCCTGTAATGTACAAGCCAGCTAGTTTTCTTTCAGAATTTGCTGCTTTGTAGGGTCTGTGTCCCACCACTTGTCACATCATGGCACCCCCAGCAGTGAGGCCAACGCCCCCTTGGCACCAGTCAGCGGAGTATTTCAGGGCTCTTTGCAAGACCATTTAATTGTTAATGAGGCCTTGTTGATTTTGATCTCTTCTTAGCGCCCCTGCATCTCCACCCTATGCCTGAAATCACCCGGCCCCCATAAATCAACAACCGGTGGTGTTTGCAGACACTTTTGAATGAATTTAAATTTAACAGAGGTACATGTCTGCAAGGTCCGCGGGCCGCACAGGAAGGCTTGCCGGACCGCAGTGAAAGGCTTGCTGGGCTGCTGACGGCCCACCAGCCGTACTATGGGTACCTGTGTGCTAGTACAACATTTTTACATCCTGAACCTCATTTATGCATCATTACAGCAATATTAGCAGCATGGTAGCATGGATGGTGCATTGTATCATAGTCTTTTGCTTACCTACAAGTAGTCCATTTCCATACTGGCCATTCTTGAAACGATCATTTATGATGCAGTTCCTGAAGATGAACGCATCATGGACACTGCCAGGGTATTTTGCCAGCACATTCGTAAATAGTCCACGGTGATCCACGATGGCCTGTACATTAATTGAATAGGTGTGTTTCCGATTGATGTACAAATGTGCAGTTGCTGCTGGGGGAACAAATTGCACATGCGTACAGTCCATGGCACCCAGCACATGGGGTAAGCCTGCTATGGCATAAAATCCTTGCTTTATCTCCATCTGCTCTTGTGCATTGTTGGGAAAATGGAGGTAGCGGGGTGTGAGATGGATGATGGCATCCAGGACAGTTGGTAGGAATGATGAAAAAGCTGGCTGGGATATTCCTGCCAGTTTGGCGACTGTTGTCTGAAAGGAGCCCGACGCCAGCATGTGCAACACAGCCAGGAGCTTTGCCTGTGGCGGTATGTTTGTAGGCCTGTTGCTTCCTACCTCTAGCCTTGGTCCAATGAGTCCCAGTAGATGCTCAATGGTCTCCTTCTTCAGGCGGAATAGAGTAATGACCTCCTCATCCCTGATGCCTCTCAGGACGCTCCTTGGACGGAATAACCGCTCCTTTCTGCGGCGTTGCCTTGGGGGTGGATTTTGTGGTGCAGGGGGTTGTGGTGGTATTCCTGCAGCTAGTTGTCTCCGTCTGGCAGCTACTCTCAGCATAACGACCTCCATGGTGTGGGTATGGTTGCAGCAAAGTTCAATGGCCTCCTCTCCTCTCTCCTCTCCTCTCGCTATGTGCCGATGCGTCATTTCCTGCGCGTCCGTTTTGTAGGCGCACCAATTCCGACGCACCCGCAACGCTGCGCCATTTCCGTCGCGGATGCGTCATAAGCGGGAAAGTTGGTAAATGCGGATGCGTCACTTTTGCGCAAGCTTTTCCGCGGTTACGCCCACATTGCATACATTATTTTTTGCGCGTCGCAGGGCATTCTGACGCAGTGGGGTTTGTGGCGCAGTGAGGTAAAAGTGACGCATCGCTGGAGATGCGTCACTTCATTAATATGGCGCATGCGGTGCGCCGAAGATGCGTCATTATTTTTGACGCATCTTCGGCGCAAGCTGTTCATAAATAAGGGCCCTGGAGTGGATTCATTTTGTGTGGTATTTTCACTGTTTTCAAGTGTTGCACACATACTTTACACATTGTCCCTTAAGTTAAGCTTGACTGCTCGGTGCCAAGCTACCAGAGAGAGAGCACAGGTTAATTTAGGGTGTGTCTGTGACTTACCCTGACTACGGCTGTGGTTCCTGCTTCAACAGGGTGCATATCTCTGCCAACCAGAAGCCACATTTCTAGTAACAGTTAAATGAGGAGGGAATAGACCAACTAATAGCCTTGATCAGCAGAAGGTTACTTCCAAGCGAACAGAGGTGAAGTGCTGTTGAACATGAAGCCTTTGCTGTGGTATGGGCACTGAGGAAGCTGGGGCCATGCCTTTATTGAGCTCTCTTCTTGTGTTCAGACAGTCCACAGCCCCTCAGATGGTTAATGAGGGATTATAATCTCAACTATTTGCGGGGTCCATCTCCCTACAGAGAATGGACTTCATGGTGGAACCCCAGCCTGGGTAAGACCAAGCCAGTGCCGATGATACCTCCTAGAAGGTGGAGTACTTCTCCCCACTTTCAGGCAGGGGGGCGCATGCTAGACCTGTCAGACTTAGGGTGGTATTCACATAAATATTTTGCCTTCATTCCCAATCAGCGCTAAAGTGCTTGATCCTCACTCATTTCAGCATGGTGAAATTGACTCACACCCAATTGACTCTTTTTTTTTTTTTTGTGAAAACCTTTATTCAAAAAATAAGGAGATACATGCGCAGGCCCACAACCACCATGGCCGGCCGCAAAGACAGTCAAGAGGAGCAGGAGAAACTTAGGCCAATCAACAAACAGGATATTTCAAAGTACACCAGAATTGGCTGTGAGGCTCTCAACACAGGATATGAGGTTTTCATTTTAAAATTTTAGAAGAAGAGTAGGGGCTGCAACAACAAGGACATCACACCTTACATGAGAAATGCACAAAAGAGACAAGGGGGACGTACCCCATTTACAGTCGGAGATAGGCTATGACTACTGCAACTATGTAATCTAGGCAGCCGCGGCGGTAAGATTGGACAATAAGCAATATTGCAGGAAGCAACATTTCTAAGTATCACCCCAAAGAGCCCACCCCCCGAGAACAGAGAAACAGGGGTATGTTGAAATACCAGAAAAAGAGAAAGGTGCAAGACCAAGAGACAGCCAACCCTACTAAAGAGGAAAGAACCCTCCCAAAGCCGGAAAAGAGCGATAGGGACCATAGAACAAAACACACTAAAATAACAAACCCCCCCCGCACCCACCACCCTGCACCCCTGTAATGGGTATGGCATAACCCACTAACAGCGTGCCTGTCACCCCGGAACTGCCCCACAGAAGGGAAAAAGTACAAGAAGTGGAGGAGGAGAGAAACAGACACGCTCCCGGACACCCGGTACCCCCCGCCGGCAGTGACCTACCCAAGGCACAATCATCGTCAATCAAAGCAAACATTCAGCATTATCACGGGGAGGACAGTCACCAATAAGAAACCCCCCCACCCCACCCCAGGCCCGGTGAGATACTCGGTGCAATCCCGGCAAAAGTAAATTGAGCAATCCCAGGAAAGTAGAAGTCAACCCAGCAAGTATCACGGGGAGATCTATCGCCAAAGTCACAACAAATGCGATCGGAGAAAGCGTCTCATGTGGTCCAAAGCAGTGGCGAGGAGCAAGAACAACTCAAAGTCGGAATCAGCCCTGACCAGTGCGGATTCGTTCCGGAGCACGCGCCAACCAAGCCACAGCCGACCAGAGGCAGTCAAAGCGACCATGGCAATCCGAGGAACTGAAGGTGGAACAAAGTCCGGACACAACATGGCGGCCTTCGTTATACAGACGGGCCGGGACGAAGAAAATTGGCAGTCCCCTTGGACAGGACTCTGAGATTCGGCATTGACGATCAGAACCTCCAGCGATGATATTCCATCGGATAGGAAACGTGAAGGGAAGACCAGGCACTGTAGCGGGTAAAGGAGAAGTGAGGCAGACTCTCAGAGGAACGAAGTCGGGCTGCCGCTCGGGCACCTGAAGATGGCGGGTCAAATCACTCGACTGGACCACAAACTGCTGTTCAGGTGCTGCAGCGTCAGTGGCCGGTCGCGAGCAGGCATCATCCAGTTTTGCCGCCAGGGAGACATATGTGACGGTGAATTGTGAGCGGAGCGCCCCAATCGCTGCCATTACGGAACTCAATGAGTGTGCGCTATCCGTCCCCTCCATCCCGGGGCCCAAAGGACGGAGGGGGACACAATCTCCAGCCCACATCGCCGGGCTCCGGACACACATTTAAGCGAGCTCAACAACAGGGGCGCCCCGAACTGGCACGCTCAACACAGTCACTGGTCGTGGGTGCAGCCCGTCGGCCCCCGGACCGGGAAACGAGGGTCAGGCACACAACCCCCAGCCACGGTGCAGGAGGATCGCAGCACGTCACAATGTCTCTTCTCCGGCACCATCCATCAACAAGATCACGAGTCAAAAGTGGAAAGAATTATTCACCTCCGGAAGACTGACCACAATCTCGGTCCACAGCCGATGTTGATCAGTTCCCACTCGGACAGTTCAGAAATCGAGGTCCCGGCGGCAGCCCAGGAGTAGGCCGAAAATGGGACACGACATAACTCCTTCGCAGAATGAGGTAGGGAGTCCGGGACGGCACCGTTGGCATCAGGTAACCTTCATACATCCAGGCATAGGGCGTGGGTAGAGGATGAACAACAGGATAGACGAGCCGCCGGCGGAGGACGGCGGAGCCGGGAGCTTATGCGGCCATCTTGGTTCGCAGCGTAGCTCCTCCCCCCAATTGACTCTTTTAATGTACAAATAAGTCCCAAGTAAGGTGGTATTACAGATATCCAGTAACTTTATATTGAATGCTAATAGTGGACCCACAGCACTGATTGTGCATTTTAAAACATGTCTGCCATTGTCACCTGTGTGTGCAGTTTTAAACTGCCATTTCGACTTGGCAAAATCAATCTTTTGCCAGACCTAAACCTTTCTTTTTCATGGATATGTTATCCCTAGGGTATAACCTAAATAGCCAATGGGGCAGTGTACAATGTATTTAACAAGTTAGACATGTACTTTTAGGTTTTATATGTCGTGGTAGTGAAAATCTCCTAAATTAGCTTTACATTACTGCATGGCCTAGCTCCCCCATAGCATAACATAGGCATACCTTATTAATTTATTAAGTGCTAACTTTTATGTGAAAGCAGGTAGGAATATGGTGTTTGGTGTCTGACGAAATGAAGTTTAAAACTGTCTTTAATTGAAAAGTTGGATGTTGTCACAACTTGACCCTTTGGTTCCTACAGCCTGTTTCCTGGGTCATATGACTAGGTGTGGTTGGCAGTTGGCCTTTGTTTATTCCTCATAGGCAATGATCTCCAAGACCCTTGGAATGGCGTCATTTGAGCTTCTCTGAAAAGAAAATTAGAAATGCTGAAGTTTCGAGCTCTTCTCAACCGTGAAAAGGCCTGTTCTTGCTGACCGCCATTGCAAAGCTTTGATGGACCTGATTCTTCCAGCTACAATGACCACCAGATGTCAATGGCAATGCAAGATCAGCACTTCACATTCAGCATTGACAGCCTGTGGTGACGACATTACAAAGCTCTATTAATGGTCATTCACAATGCCGGACAAGACCTTCGCGCTATAAGGATGACCATTCACAATGCTCTGCCTACTCTTTGCGCTACAGCGACGACAATCCACGATGCTCTCCCTCCTACTTGCACCCCTCTCCACCATAAACTGGACGCTTTGCACAGGGTTTTAGAAGGTAGATTTTTCAGCGGGACTGAGCTGATCAAAGTATCTGATTTGCAATCCTTCGCAGTCGGCCTGAACGTGTAAGGTTCTACCGGTCTTGCATGATGAGATAACTGCAAGTTGTGCTTTGTGCTTCTAGGCACTACACATACCCTAAATCTTTGAAATTGTATATCTCTGGTCCTACTGATTGAATTTTTCTTCTTTTGGTGCAAAATATTTATTACATTTTACTCTATTTTTTCTAAAAGTGATGTGGAATTTTTCTTTTTGCCTCTAAGATAAGTCCAACTACTTTTGTTCCAAGTTACCAGTGGGTTAAGTATAGGTTAATTAAGTGTATTTTTGTGGTTAGCCCGGACAAGTATTGTGGCTGTTTGCTTTAGAATTGTTCACAACCCTCTCAACCCACAACCCACTAGGAAAGAGAATAAAAGTGCCCCGCCTCGTGGCCAATCAGAACACGCTCTATGTTTTTTAAACTGAGCTTGCAGGACTCTCGTAAGAGTCTCTCAAACCCAATCGCCAGGATATACAAATATTTTTCATAAAGTACTGAACAAATTTACACCAAATCACAAAAAGCACACTTTGTCAATCAATTTATCAATCATTCAATGAATCAACCTATTATTCAATAAATACGTCAATTGGTACAGAGCAGGTAATCATCTGAGAGGTTATCCAGGCACTTGCAAGTACCAAGAAGTTGATGTAGTCCGCTCCTAGGTTGTGTAGGGCCTTGTTTGCGTTGGCCAGAAGCTTAAACTGGCATCTTGTCTGTACTGGGAGCCAGTGGAGGTCCCTAAAGTGAGGTTTGATGTGGGTCTGTTGGGGGGAAGTCAAGGATGAGCCTGACTGTGGCGCTCTGAATGGTGTGTAGTCTCTGGAAGAGTTGTGCAGCGATTCCAGAGTAGAGAGCGTTGCCATATTCCAGTCTAGTGTTGAGGACTTGTGTGACAGTGCGTCTAGTGTTCAGGGAAGCCACTCAAAGATCTTTCGTAGCAGGCACAGAGTGAAGATGGCAAAATAGACTGCATTGATTTAGGACTTCATGGTCAGCTTGATATCAAGAATGATGCAGAAGTTTATCACGTGGTCTGACCGTCTTCCTAAACCAAGATCTACCTTCAAGCTGATTTTGGCGTAATTCTGTTTAGCAGTTATTGTAGATTCACATTCCCAAAAAAGTCTATGTAAAATGCAAAGAGGTTTTGACTTTTGGGACCGCCATTTTTCTGAGCCCCAATTTGACAGATAACCCAAAACTTTCCAGAAAGGACCTAACCTAAAAAGATCACTTTCTTGTACAGTTTTGTGAAGATTTGCCAAACAGCACCAAAGATACAATGAAACCAAAAAAAGAATTCCCATAGAAACGGAGATCACAATATACCATTTTAAACAAGTAAAACTCAACAGTTACAGTTACCTCAAGTAACGATAACCTGTGCCCCCAAAAAACCTATAAATTACACCTCATTGTGCACTGTTTTGTCATAAGTGATGTAATGTCAGATGTTGTAGTGATGTTATCAATGATGTCTTATAGTGATGTAATATTGGAAATAATTTTAGTGCAAGGTGAGGGTGTGTTGCAGGCTGCAAGACCTGACACCTAAAACCCTGCAGGTCAGGCCTGGCCCGATCTCCATGCAGAGAAGGAGGGTGAGTGCAGGGCCTGGTGCCCATTTCCCAGCACATGTGCATGTCTGACTATGTGATGTAACTATAAAAAGGGTGCAATTTTAAGTAAGAAAGATATACTGACCTAGTAAAAAGGTAGTAACACCAACAATTTAAAAGTTTGCCAGGTGGCTTTAAGAAGGGATTAGCATATCTGTCTTGGTCAAAAAATCATCAATAATCATAATCAAATTTATATTTCAATGATTAACACAGTGCAATGTCTAATAAAAGTGATTGTCATAAAATAAATGAATTAAGTTTTGTTAGAAAAACATCAACATACCTTTGAGTATTTTTTCAAAATGTTCCTGCCCACAAAAATGCAGACATAAAAACATCCACAAGATGGCCCTGAAATCCAACTGAAGGGCATAGAGCTCCAGCTATGAATCCTTAAAACAAATATGGTAATCTTCCCTGGGTCACGGATTTAATGACCCTGCAGACTTACTGAAAAAAATGAAAAAATTCTGAATGGTTATACACTACATCTCAAAAAGCATGTTTTCTGGCTCAAGACGCAGCTTTCTGCCAAATATGGTGTCATTGAATTTAGCCATTTTTGTGGTATTTCTGTTAAATTTTCCTATGGAAAAATGAATGAAGAAATTATTTTTCCGGGACCCTTCCTTTTCTTGGCCACTTGAATGTTGGATCAACCCAAAAGGTTCCAGGAATGAACGGAGGGGTTGTTAGAAAGCTGGATAAAGTCCACCTGGCGCACTCTAGGATGGGCACGTCTTGGTGGAGATGAAACAGGTGGGCTCTGTTAAACTCTAGCTTGCAGGGAGTCCATTCCTTAATTCATCTTTAAGCCTTGCAAATTCCTTGGGGTTGTAGTACGAGAATGTGCAGCAGGTGCAGTTCTTTAAAGTGCAGACCTCTGGGGTGCAGATCAGGTTTCCAGCAGGACAGTCCTTCTTCTCCTTGTAGTTTCAGGCAGAAATCTGAGTTGCATGGCAACTCTTCCATATTTATTCACAAATCTTGGGCATCAAGCAGGGGGGGGGCACCCCTCACCAATTTGATGCAGGGTGCCACCCATTTGTAAGGACACTTTGTGTCTCAGAAAGCACCATTCCCCCACAATACAACATGGAAAAATTCTCTTTTGGGTGTTTATATCAGGCCGAGCTAACCCACTGGTTTGGCTAAGATGCCCTAACTCTCCCTGTCTATCCCTCTCCCTAATCTAATTACAGGGTTTCCTGTGTGGCTGGGGTTGCAGGGTGTGAGGGTGAGCTTTTGCTGTCCTAAAGTGTCATTCTCTCTTTGAAGACCAGTTTGGCTACCCATCCCTCATCCTGCCTTTTGCTTCTGTAGCTGCAGGTCTCCACCTACAGGAAATACTTTGACCCTCTAGCAGAGCACTGCACGCCTCATTAAGACAGTGTCTGGCTCAGCCAGGCATAGGCTATCCAATCAGGAGAGGGCAGCTGGAATATGGGAGTTTGGCTTACAAAAAAGAAAACATATTCTCTGTGATAGTTATTATAAAATGGTGGCAAGCTGTGGAATTTATCATAACCATCATTATATGTTCTTGAAAAACATTAATACATAAATCAAATATTACAATGTTAGCAATGGAGCTAGTTATCTACAATGAGGAAATAGATGTTGGGCAGTTTTTCCCTCAACAAGGCTTATACAACATATTTATTATGTACCTGCTGAAAGTTACATGGTACCATAACCCTGGGGAACCCATGTGAGACCATAGGTTTACTTATATATACAAATAAGGTTTCTATTTTGCAAGTACCTTTAATTCCAAAGTCAAATTTGCATACAATTTTATTTTCAAGGCAGTCTGCAAAGCAGGGCAGTCTTTAAAATGAGAGCAGGCAACACAGCAGGGCCCATTTCAGTGAAGGAAATATACTGGGCCTCTAAACCTCCCTGCCCTGTTTTATATTATGGACTTATTGGTAGTGTGAAAACCCATTGCCTTATTACATACAAGCTCTTAATAGCCAAAAGGGGGGCAAGGATTGGTGGGACACTGCAACCAGGTCGTGCCTTCTCACAGGTGGATACACTTTTTTGGGGGGAAGGTTTCATGAGGATTCGACAAACAGTGCCAAAGTTATTAGCAAACCCAAAAATGCTCCACCTATAGTAACTAGCTCTTAATTATTACTGCAGAGTGGTGACTGCCACTCTGAGTTCCTTTGTATATATGTATATGTGTATAAATATATATATATTCACCAACAGGCAGAGCTGACCAGCATTCATGACAGGCTTAACTGGAGCTATAGCTGTGGGGTAATACTTGACTGTAAGCTTTGCTGTTTCTGCTGCGATAGCTGATGTCTACTTCCACCACTTTAGGTACACTTGCACCTAAGGGCATGTAATAAAACATTGAAGTTTGACTCAGTAGCACTGGTATTGTCCTGTGCGCACAGCAGCTCTACTGAAAAGTGCTAGCCCTATCTCAGAAGATCGATTCAGAAAAGGGGGTGGTGATGGACAGAGTATCTGAATTAAGCAGAATAGTCCTACCCAGTCAGCGGATCAGGGCTTAATCCATCACTGTTTTTTAGCTCACTGCACCATCCCAGCTCAGAACCTGGCTACATGTAAATTAGTCTGTCCCTTGCCCAGTGCATCATGGGAACAGGGCAGACCAAACTACCAAGCCAATTCTCTTACTGGAAAGGAAACAAGCTCCGGGGACCGGTTTCTGGCATTACAGCCGTCTTCGGCCCGGCTTGATTGAATCCTGATGGTGCAGTGAGCAAGGGACTCATGTCTGAGCATACCCTTCCACGCTTATGGTGGACAAAACGATTCAGAAAAGGGGGTGGTGATGGACAGAGTATCTGAATTAAGCAGAATACTACTACCCAGTCAGCGGATCAGGGCTTAATCCATCACTGTTTTTTAGCTCACTGCACCATCCCAGCTCAGAACCTGGCTACATGCAAATTAGTCTGTCCCTGGCCCAGCGCATCATGGGAACAGGGCAGACCAAACTACCAAGCCAATTCTTTTACTGGAAAGGAAACAAGCTTCCGGGGACCGGTTTCTGGCATTACAGCCATCTTCGGCCCGGCTTGCTTGAATGCTGATGGTGCAGTGAGCAAGGGACTCACATCTGAGCATACACTTCCACGCTTATGGTGGACAAAACGATTCAGAAAAGGGGGTGGTGATGGACAGAGTATCTGAATTAAGCAGAATACTACTACCCAGTCAGCGGATCAGGGCTTAATCCATCACCGTTTTTTAGCTCACTGCACCATCCCAGCTCAAAACCAGGCTACATGCAAATTAGTCTGTCCCTGGCCCAGTGCATCATGGGAACAGGGCAGACCAAACTACCAAGCCAATTATTTTACTGGAAAGAAAAGAAGCTTCCGGGGACCGGTTTCTGGCATTACAGCGGTCTTCGGCCTGGCTTGCTTTAATCCTGATGGTGCAGTTAGCAAGGGACTCACATCTGAGCATACCCTTCCACGCTTATGGTGGACAAAACGATTCAGAAAAGGGGGTGGTGATGGACAGAGTATCTGAATTAAGCAGAATACTACTACCCAGTCAGCGGATCAGGGCTTAATCAATCACCGTTTTTTAGCTCACTGCACCATCCCAGCTCAGAACCTGGCTACATGCAAATTAGTCTGTCCCTGGCCCAGTGCATCAGGGAACAGGGCAGACCAAACTACCAAGCCAATTATTTTACTGGAAAGGAAACAAGCTTCCAGGGACAGGTTTCTGGCATTACAGCCGTCTTCGGCCCGGCTTACTTGAATCCTGATGGTGCAGTGAGCAAGGGACTCACATCTGAGCATACCCTTCCACGCTTATGGTGGAAAAAACGATTCAGAAAAGGGGGTGGTGATGGACAGAGTATCTGAATTAAGCAGAATGCTACTACCCAGTCAGCGGATCAGGGCTTGATCCATCACCGTTTTTTAGCTCACTGCACCATCCCAGCTCAGAACCTGGCTACATGCAAATTAGTCTGTCCCTGGCCCAGTGCATCATGGGAACAGGGCAGACCAAACTACCAAGCCAATTTTTTTCCTGGAAAGGAAACAAGCTTCCGGGGACCGGTTTCTGGCATTACAGCCGTCTTCGGCCCGGCTTGCTTGAATCCTGAAGGTGCAGTGAGCAAGGGACTCACATCTGAGTATACCCTTCCACGCTTATGGTGGACAAAACGATTCAGAAAAGGGGGTGGTGATGGACAGAGTATCTGAATTAAGCAGAATACTACTACCCAGTCAGCGGATCAGGGCTTAATCCATCCATCCAGAGTATGCTCAGACATGAGTCCCTTGCTCACTGCACCATCAGGATTCAAGCAAGCCGGGCCGAAGACGGCTGTAATGCCAGTTACCGGTCCCCGGGAGCTTGTTTCCTTTCCAGGTAAAGAATTGGCTTGGTAGTTTGGTCTGCCCTGTTCCCATGATGCACTGGGCCAGGGACAGACTAATTTGCATGTAGCCAGGTTCTGAGCTGGGATGGTGCAGTGAGCTAAAAAACGGTGATGGATCAAGCCCTGATCTGTTGACTGGGTAGGAGTGTTCTGCTTAATTCGGATACTCTGTCCATCACCACCCCCTTTTCTGAATTGTTTTGTCCACCATAAGCGTGGAAGGGTATGCTCAGACATGAGTCCCTTGCTCACTGCACCATCAGGATTCAAGCAAGCCGGGCCGAAGACGGCTGTAATGCCAGAAACAGGTACCCGGGAGCTTGTTTCCTTTCCAGTTAAAGAATTGGCTTGGTAGTTTGGTCTGCCCTGTTCCCATGATGCACTGGGCCAGGGACAGACTAATTTGCATGTAGCCAGGTTCTGAGCTGGGATGGTGCAGTGAGCTAAAAAACGGTGATGGATCAAGCCCTGATCTGTTGACTGGGTAGGAGTGTTCTGCTTAATTCGGATACTTTGTCCATCACCACCCCCTTTTCTGAATTGTTTTGTCCACCATAAGCGTGGAAGGGTATGCTCAGACATGAGTCCCTTGCTCACTGCACCATCAGGATTCAAGCAAGCCGGGCCGAAGACGGCTGTAATGCCAGAAACCGGTCCCCGGGAGCTTGTTTCCTTTCCAGTTAAGAATTGGCTTGGTAGTTTGGTCTGCCCTGTTCCCATGATGCACTGGGCCAGGGACAGACTAATTTGCATGTGGCCAGGTTCTGAGCTGGGATGGTGCATTGAGCTAATAAACGGTGATGGATCAAACCCTGATCTGTTGACTGGGTAGGAGTGTTCTGCTTAATTCAGATACTCTGTCCATCACCACCCCCATTTCTGAATCGTTTTGTCCACCATAAGCGTGGAAGGGTATGCTCAGACATGAGTCCCTTGCTCACTGCACCATCAGGATTCAAGCAAGCCGGGCCGAAGACGGCTGTAATGCCAGAAACCGGTCCCCGGAAGCTTGTTTCCTTTCCAGTTAAAGAATTGGCTTGGTAGTTTGGTCTGCCCTGTTCCCATGATGCACTGGGCCAGGGACAGACTAATTTGCATGTAGCCAGGTTCTGAGCTGGGATGGTGCAGTGAGCTAAAAAACGGTGATGGATCAAGCCCTGATCTGTTGACTGGGTAGGAGTGTTCTGCTTAATTCAGATACTCTGTCCATCACCACCCCCTTTTTTGAATCGTTTTGTCCACCATAAGCGTGGAAGGGAATGCTCAGACATGAGTCCCTTGCTCACTGCACCATCAGGATTCAAGCAAGCCGGGCCGAAGACAGCTGTAATGCCAGAAACCAATCCCCTGGAGCTTCATTTCCTTTCCAGTTAAAGAATTGGCTTGGCAGTTTGGTCTGCCCTGTTCCCATGATGCACTGGGCCAGGGACAGACTAATTTGCATGTAGCCAGGTTCTGAGCTGGGATGGTGCAGTGAGCTAAAAAGCAGTGATGGATCAAGCCTTGATCTGTTGACTGGTTAGGAGTGTATTGCTTAATTCTGATATTCTGTCCATCACCACTCCCTTTTCTGAATCGTTTTGTCCACCATAAGCGTGGAAGGGTATGCTCAGATGTGAGTCCCTTGCTCACTGCACCATCAGGATTCAAGCAAGCCGGGCCAAAGACGGCTGTAATGCCAGAAACCGGTCCCCGGGAGCGTGTTTCCTTTCTAGTTAAAGAATTGGCTTGGTAGTTTGGTCTGCCCTGTCCCCATGATGCACTGGGCCAGGGACACACTAATTTGCATGTAGCCAGGTTCTGAGCTGGGATGGTGCAGTGAGCTAAAAAACGGTGATGGGTCAAGCCCTGATCTGTTGACTGGGTAGGAGTGTTCTGCTTAATTCAGATACTCTGTCCATCACCACCCCCTTTTTTGAATCGTTTTGTCCACCATAAGCGTGGAAGGGAATGCTCAGACATGAGTCCCTTGCTCACTGCACCATCAGGATTCAAGCAAGCCGGGCCGAAGACAGCTGTAATGCCAGAAACCAATCCCCTGGAGCTTCATTTCCTTTCCAGTTAAAGAATTGGCTTGGCAGTTTGGTCTGCCCTGTTCCCATGATGCACTGGGCCAGGGACAGACTAATTTGCATGTAGCCAGGTTCTGAGCTGGGATGGTGCAGTGAGCTAAAAAGCAGTGATGGATCAAGCCTTGATCTGTTGACTGGTTAGGAGTGTATTGCTTAATTCTGATATTCTGTCCATCACCACTCCCTTTTCTGAATCGTTTTGTCCACCATAAGCGTGGAAGGGTATGCTCAGACATGAGTCCCTTGCTCACTGCACCATCAGGATTCAAGCAAGCCGGGCCGAAGACGGCTGTAATGCCAGAAACCGGTCCCTGGGAGCTTGTTTCCTTTCCAGTTAAAGAATTGGCTTGGCAGTTTGGTCTGCCCTGTTCCCATGAAGCACTGGGCCAGGGACAGACTAATTTGCATGTAGCCAGGTTCTGAGCTGGGATAGTGCAGTGAGCTAAAAAACGGTGATGGATCAAGCCCTGATCTGTTGACTGGGTAGGAGTGTTCTGCTTAATTCAGATACTCTGTCCATCACCACCCCCTTTTCTGAATCGTTTTTTCCACCATAAGCGTGGAAGGGTATGCTCAGATGTGAGTTCCTTGCTCACTGCACCATCAGGATTCAAGCAAGCCTGGCCGAAGACTGCTGTAATGCCAGAAACCGGTCCCCGGGAGCTTGTTTCCTTTCCAGCTAAAGAATTGGCTTGGTAGTTTGGCCTGCCCGTTCCCATGATGCACTGGGCCAGGGACAGACTAATTTGCATGTAGCCAGGTTCTGAGCTGGGATGGTGCAGTGAGCTAAAAAACGGTGATGGATCAAGCCCTGATCTGTTGACTGGGTAGGAGTGTTCTGCTTAATTCAGATACTCTGTCCATCACCACCCCCTTTTCTGAATCGTTTTGTCCACCATAAGCGTGGAAGGGTATGCTCAGATGTGAGTCCCTTGCTCACTGCACCATCAGGATTCAAGCAAGCCGGGCCGAAGACGGCTGTAATGCCAGAAACCGGTCCCCGGGAGCTTGTTTCCTTTCCAGTTAAAGAATTGGCTTGGTAGTTTGGCCTGCCCTGTTCCAATGATGCACTGGGCCAGGGACAGACTAATTTGCATGTAGCCAGGTTCTGAGCTGGGATGGTTCAGTGAGCTAAAAAACGGTGATGGATCAAGCCCTGATCTGTTGACTGGGTAGGAGTGTTCTGCTTAATTGAGACACTCTGTCCATCACCACCCCCTTTTCTGAATCGTTTTGTCCACCATAAGCGTGGGAGGGTATGCTCAGACATGAGTCCCTTGCTCACTGCACCATCAGGATTCAAGCAAGCCAGGCCGAAGATGGCTGTAATGCCAGAAACCGGTCCCCGGGAGCTTGTTTCCTTTCCAGTTAAAGAATTGGCTTGGTAGTTTGGTCTGCCCTGTTCCCATGATGCACTGGGCCAGGGACAGACTAATTTGCATGTAGCCAGGTTCTGAGCTGGGATGGTGCAGTGAGCCAAAAAACGGTGATGGATCAAGCCCTGATCTGTTGACTGGGTAGGAGTGTTCTGCTTAATGCAGATACTCTGTCCATCAGCACCCCATTTTCTGAATCCTATCTCAGAAGATCAGTAGCACTTTTAGTACGTCAATATTTCCACCTATGAACTGTGCATATGGATAGGACATAAAAGTGCCTGGAAGTAAACTAGATCGGTTCGTTTTCCTTGAACTACCCAAGTCATCATCTTTTTGTAAGAAGAACTGCCTGACATCTGACCTAGTGTGATCTTAGTTAAGATGTTCTGAGAGGAGGCCAGTACAACAATGAGATGATTTATTTTCTACTGAAATAGTGCTACACATGTTTCACTTGTGTCATATGAAGTAGAACGTATCACCTTTCAACAATATAATTACCTTTATAACTTTCACTGCTCTTGAAGAGTGTCTCATTTTATTAGTTGCAGCAACAGAATTGTGAAGTTATTTCTATTGCTTTAGGGCATAAAACATATGGTATTTGTTTTCTACCACTGTGTTGGCTACAATTCAGGACTGGTTTTTCTGAGGCAAATCCAGTGTTTGAAGGGTATTAAAAAATGTATACAAACGGTGATCTGGAGTGCATAGGGTGGTGGGGTGGGCCATTGTGGTCATGGGTCACTGGAAGAGGAGGCAGGATCCGAGAACAAAATAGTCTGCAACTATTTTGTTGGCCTCTCAACTGCATATGTAATTTTTTTAGTCAAACATTACTTAACTGATACATATACATGTTTTTTCAAAATATCTAAAGACTAGGGGGTCTATTAGAATGTCGGGTGGATCGCCACCGCCCGCATGGCCGGGGTGATCCACCTGACATTCTCCTCCACCCGCATTCTATTTCCCCTCGCCATATTAGTATGGCAGGGGGGACCCCGGCGGACTGAAAGACTGACTGCCGGTTTTCCGCCGGTCACACAGGTGACCGGGCAGAAAAGTGCCTGATATGGTGGTGGTGTCTACTAGACACTGCCATCCATATTAGTATGGTTTCAGGAAAGGCATGCAGATTTTGCTGTTGGGGTCCCCTGGCAGGCTCCTACGATGTTGGGGGGTGGGTGTGGGGCACATGGGGGTACAAATGTACAGTGTGAAGCCACAGCATTGTGGCGGGCGGTGCTGTGTGCACTGCCCGCCACAATGATGTGGATTGGGGATGCCACCGTGGCGGTGACATCGTAATTGCCGCTGCAGGACTGCCGCACCCCTCACAGCCGGTCCCAGCACCGCAAGGGTTGCGGGCGGAAGTAAGTCCGCCCACCATCCTTATAGGCCCCTAGATCATCAATATCAAAGCACATTTATAAGTGAGTAAATGTAAATGTTTTTGTACTTGTATAGCATGCAGCTACCCTTGACCGGGTCTCCCGGCACTTGTACTCATACCGCTAAGGAACCCTTCCTGGCTTTCCTTGTGAAGTGTCCACTCCTGGGCACCACCATGGTGAAACCAGGCATCCCAGCGCTGTTGGAGCCATTGTGGAGATTAAACAAGCTATTGCCCAGAGTTGCAGTGTGTGACCCATGATTAGAATAGGCACTGAGGCGAGAATATCAGGTCAGAGGAATTTTGAGCCCGAGACCTGCATCGAACCCTGGTCCCGGGCCAGAGCACTGCATCAAGGTCTGCCACTCTAACCATTGAGCCACACTTCTCCACGGTAAAGTGAGTGAAGCTTGTATACATAAGTGATAACTTTTCAAATCTTAAAATTAATTTACGTAAAATCTAATTTGTTTGACACTGAAGACTGAAGGCATGTGGTCCCCCCAACATTGGCATGGACAAAGTGGCACCGCGTGCATGCCAATGCACACCGGGCTTTCCCAGAATTTTGTTGTGAGGTGCTGTGAGCACCGCCAGCCACAATGCTGGGAATAGGGGAAGCCACCGCCATGGTGGAGGTGGAATCCTAATTGCAGGTGCGGGACAGCCGCACCCCTTGCGAACACTCCTGCATTCCATTACAGTGGCGAGCGGACAACCGTGATGGAGCCCTTAGTCCGTTTCATATTGGTGGTACTGCCCTCAAATGTGTATCCACATTTACTTGGCTTGGGGTTCCATTTGACAGCCTGAGTATGTGAAAGTTCTTGAAGAGTGTGAGGTAACCCTCTTTGAACAAGCTACTGTTTCTTTGCTTAAATTTGCTGTTAAGTTAGGTCTATGCCCTTAGACACCACTACTACTATATACGAAGCCAGACCTGTATCAAGTGCCGTATCAAGTGCCACCTATGGTAAAGGGATGTGGGATACATCAATTATTCTCAACTTCAAACTAGTGAAAACAATTATTTGTGCAGACTTTTATCCCTTCCATGCAGTGTTTCTTCCATAATAGGGCATAAGGAATTAGGGCTAGGGTATCTGGGAGATGCGGTAAGGCAAGTGTGCTGAAATGAAGGCGAAATAGGGGAAGGAGGTGAGTTGGCACCCTACGCGTGACACACATCTACTAAGAAGTGTGAGGATGCTCAAGAGTAGGGAACAGGCAAGGGATAGAAGGGAGTTCCAGCCTATTCGTCAGGAATCTCCTACCTCCTAATCCAGCCCATAAACCGGTCCCATACCTTGGAGAGCCAAGCTCCTCCTTGAACGTGGCTGGGCAGAGCGTCTTTCCGTTGGCCTCCTGGCTTTCCCGGGACTCCCGAATACTCCACAGCAACCTCCCGATTCTGTTCTCCTTCCGACAGTGTCCACTCTCCTCCGCTCGCAACTTCCTCTGACTCCTTCCTCACTTCTCCACATGTGAATCCGCACACCTCATTCCGGGATTCTCTCGTCCTTATTGGGCGAGGCACAGTGACGTCAGCAGTGGGGTGGGTCTCCTCCATAGCACTCTCCCAGTTAAAAGAGCCTTTACGAAAACCAGCTGCCACCTCATGCATGGGATATGTGGAGTTACTCCACTAACCATGGACGAAGTAGTATGCTACGCTCGCGTAGTTTGCGAATTTTGTGCTACTTCGCACTACGCGAATTGCACGTAGCACAGTGCAAACACTCGTAGCGTAGTGGTAATTTTTTACTTGCTCGCAGTCCTCAACATCAAGTTGGCGACCACAAGCGAGCAAAATGACATCCCAGCAAGACTTTTTCCTCGTTCGCGATCAGCAACATCAAGTAGCCTAGCGGGGGCAATCCGCCTGCCATCCCAATGGGCCTCTTAGTGTGTATTTCTTTTTTTTTCCTTCTTTTTTTGAAATCCAAAATGTTGCTTTGCCAATACATCAATTTAAAAGTATTATTCATACTGCAACCATAAAAACATCAATAAATACATATTACATAATCAAATACACCCAGAATCAATTCAGAAGAAGGTAATAGCTAAAACTCTGCACAGGATCAATACCAGGAATAAATAAAAGCAGCTACTCCATAAGAAGAGCAATTACGAATACATAAAGTGCATCCGGAACTAAGGGGGTGATTATGATGGTGAAAGGACTACCACCGCCTGACCGCCGGTGGCGATTCTTCCTCCATCACCAAGCATGTTACCCACTGCCAAATTAGGATGTTGGTGGATACCACGGCGGACGCAAAGTCCGTTCGCTGCTTCCCCACCAAATGCAATCACACCGATTGGCTGCCGGATGGTGCAGGGTCCCTAAAATGGTGGCGGTGCCTAGCAGACACCGTCCACTAAATTAGGATGTGGGTTTGGAAATGCATTTTCATGTTGGCGATGCTGACATCGTATGGCTGGCAGGAATTGGGTTTGGAGGCCCGTTGCGGACCCCCTTGTTTGGAGGGGGATGTCTCTGCACTGGGGGTACCCATGGTACACCCCTGTATTTCCATGCACCAAGTGGTAGGCACTGCATGGTGCCTGCCATGTAGTGCCGGAAAAATGCGCTGCAAGCACTTTTAACATTCCATACGTGCTGCAGCCAGCAGCCCCACCCGCATTATTAAAAACCCAGGATGCACCTACCAGTATTGTGGGAGCATCCTAATCGCAGTGGTGGGACTACCGCATATCAGACGGGCAGTCTCAAACACCGCTACTATGGCGGGCGGACTAAGTCTGCCCACCATTGTAATCAGCTCCTAAGTGTGCAAAATAGTAGTCAGACATAATCCAGTCATCTCATCTGCATCCTACTTTCAGACAAAAAACCACCTTGACAGTTTATCTAATGTCTTGACCCCCATTTCGCATTGCATAAAACTGTTCATTATTTCTAACATTGCTTCTTTTTTGCAGAAAATCCCCCATTTTGGGGACCCAGTGTGTCCAACATTTTTTAAGCTAAAGGGTTATGGCCACATGGGCATTTTATCAATGTATTAATTACACAGAGGACAGGATCATACCCCAACACGTATAGCCAGGTACCAGAAGGCAGTCTGACCTGTCATTCAGTCTCCAAATCCAGAAATATTTAATTCCAGAATCCCCAGTTAAGAGGTCAATGGCCGATTATGTGCACTGAGTCATCAGGTTAGGGTTACATTATGCAATAAATTGCTGGATACTATATAAAAGCCATTTACTAAAAAAATAACATTTGATGCTAGCTGGCGCCTCTTAACACACTAAAATTTAATGTATTGACTTCATCCCACATCCTAGTTGTTAATTCAAAACCTTCATGTTTTTCCCATTTTTTATTGCTATTTGGGTGAGATCGCGACCCTTCATAGATGCCAGCAATTTTTTCCATTCCCCGGGGCTTTTATGTTTGAAGGCTTCAGATAATACAGGTACCATATTTCTGCTGCGAATTATCTGGCCAAAATCCAAATTGCTGAATTCTTTATACAGCATTCCATAGGAGATGAGGAGAAAAAAGTTTTCATGAAGTAAGTCATTAATTTCCGATATATTTTGCCATCTCCCTACTAGGAGAAAGTCTGATACATTCGTGAACCCTCCTTTGCCCATTTTCTGTCAATTTCGGGTGCCGGATTGACACTGGACTCCATAACTAGTTCTGCTAGAGGTGGTGCTGCATTAATATAGGGAATTGTCATATCTCCTATAAAGATCCCTGATTTTCTGAAGAAGCCACTTGAGACATGTATACCGGACTTTTTAGGTGACGTCACAGATTTTAGCACTTCACTCACGTGATGTTCTTTAAAAATCAGCCGTGTAAAATAATTCATAAATATAACTATGTGGGGCTCGGCATTAACCTGGACATGTACTGTGCAAAGTAAGCAAAATAGTACTAATAGTAGTAGTAATAGTTCAAATGAAGTGCTTATTGTTCTTCTTGGTATTTTTTTGCCAGATAAAAGACATAAACATATAATCCACCTTTTTTATAAAAAATGTAGCTAAAACACACAGGGTAGCCGAAAAAGAAAAGACAGCGGGAAAATCGACAATTTAATCAGGAAGAACCTCCCAGGAATAGTCAATGGGTGAGAATTCCAGGGTGAAAATAAATCTGGTACTTTTACAAGAAGTGGGGGAAAATTAAGATCATATAGATCCTCAATCCGTGATGAATAGCTAATACTGAGATATCTTTTCAGCTGTGAGTTCATGCACAAGGCTATATCTGGGTGCGAGACATATGGGTTGCACCCACAAAATAATATTTCAGTTTTCTTCCGTTGATTTTGTAGCTTTCCAATTTCAAATACTGTGCAAAGATCTCCAACGCCTTTTCCTGGGCACCTTACTACTATCAAGAATTATCATATTATCATCTGTATATAGCTTTATCTTCCCAATCAGTGGCAGAGTATGGCGGATATCTTCATTTCTCTAATTGTTATTGCCAATAGCTCGATAAAAAGGCAAAAAAGATAGGGGATAATGGATTTCCCTGCAGGGTTCAGTGCAAAATGTGTATTTTCCCCACGTCTGTAGCGTTTACAATAATACTGGCTTCTGCATTATTATAAAGCCGATGTATCAACACCATGATCTGGCATGGAATACTGAATCTAAAAATACAAAATAATGTTTACCAGAACACAAGGTTGAATGCTTTCTCCACGTCTAACAAAAGGACTAAGGCGGGTGTATTGTTAACCACAAAATAAATACATGCTTCAGCCAGATATCGTATGTTTGTGCCTAACTGCCGCCTAGTAATAAAACCATTCTGATCTAAATAGATTAACTTTGATGCCATTAGGTTATATCTATTGGCTAATAATATTGTGATGATTTTATAATCAGTATTTAATAATGTAATTGGGTGATACAAATTCAGATCCTCTCCATCCTTCCCCTTTGTTAAAAAGCTCACAACATTCCCCTTTTAAAATAAGGCCGGTATAGGGCGATGCTCTAACATTGTGTTGGTAACCAGTACAAAATACTCTGCTAAAACATCTAGAAAAGATTGTTTCCATTCGGACAAGAAGCTATATTGCTTTCAGGCTTTACAATTTGGGAGATTCTTAATGGCCTCAACTAGTTCTTTAGAAAAGAGTCAAGTAATATTGACCCCTTCTTCTTCAGATAGCATAAGAATGTTACGTTCTAGTAAAACGTTCTGAAGGATTCTTTATCTACCAATTGGTTTTGTGTGTAAATCCATCTAGAATGATCCAACATCATTTCCCCCACCGTCACCGACTCCTTGCTACTAATTAAGGGCGGGTGGTAAACTCCTCCGACAGCGTACTTCACAGAGTTTTTGGGACTCTGCATTCTGCTTGGAGAGCGGAGTTCTGCAAAAACTCCTTAAGCCACCCAAAGCAGAGTTAAGGGCTGGGCCACCCCTGGCCCTAAGCAAACACCTCTCAGACAAGTGACTTCCAAGTTATCGAAAGCACCTTGAGAAGATGGATTCAAATAATAAACCTGTCAGCATTCACAACGAGGCCTGAAAAACAGCCTCTTTCTGAATCCTGACATGTTAATTATTTGAATCCTGCTTCTCAAGCCTTGTTTTAGATATGTTTAAAATTCCGCTTGCCTTGGTGTTTCACTTTCAGGCCTTGTTTTAAAGAAGCACTTCATCGCTTACCGACCGTGGCGTGCAGACAGCTTCGGTGAAGAATTTGCTAGCATTCGCACCAAGAATTTTTAATTCTATTAAGGACACGGAGGCGAGGATTATGCTATCTATTTCTTTACTGTAAAAATACAGCAGCCAATGAAAACATACAATTAGTCAACACAAATGACATTGTCCATGATGCTTTGCATCAGTCACGCCTCCTTAGTCCTCCATAAGAGCCATGAGCACAGTCTCATCATCCTCTTTCTTTGCTCGAACTGTAAAAGTCCAATAATTCAACAAAATAATTAAATAACCTCCTCCATCATGGAAGTTAACAGGAAACCTAGATCCATCCATAGACTTCTACTTGAAGAAACTTCTTATTCAGATTTCTTATCTGCTCCTAGAAAACAAATATGAACAACCCTTAACTTCTGCTTATTGTGG